>NC_054472.1:196627117-196719381 GCF_017639515.1 Carcharodon carcharias
AATTGTAACTGGGCTGTGATTGTGACTGGGTTCTGATTGTGACTGGGTTCCAATTGTGACGGAACTGACTGTGATGGGCTCTGACTGTGACTGGGCTCTGATTGTGACTGGGCTCCGACTGTGACTGGGCTCTGATTGTGACTGGGTTCTGACTGTGACTGGCCTCGGATTGTGACTGGGCTCAGACTGTGACTGGGTTCTGATTGTGACTGGGCTCCAATTGTGACTGGGCTCTGATTGTGACTGGGTTCTGAATGTGACTGGGTTCTGACTGTGACTGGGCTCTGACTGTGACTGGGCTCTGATTGTGACTGGGCTCAGACTGTGACTGGCCTCTGAGTGTGACCGGGCTCTGACTGTGACTGGGCTCCGATTGAAACTGGGCTCTGATTGTGACTGGGCTCAGACTGTGACAGGGTTCCGATTGTGACTGGGCACTGACTGTCACTGAGCTCTGATTGTGACTGTGCTCTGATTGTGAATGGGTTCTGATTGTGACTGGGCTTTTCTGTGACTGGGCTCTGATTGTGACTGGCCTCTGATTGTAACTGAGTTCTAACTGTGACTGGGCTCTGATTGTGACTGGGTTCTGATTGTGACTGGGTTCAGATTGTGACTGGGTTCCGATTTTTACTGGGTTCTGACTGTGACTGGGCTCTGATTGTGACTGGGCTCTGATTGTGACAAGGCTCTGATTGTGACTGGGTTCTGATTGTGACTGGGCTCTGATTGTGACTGGGTTCTGACTGTGACTGGGTTCTGACTGTGACTGGGCTCAGACTGTGACTGGGCTCAGACTGTGATTGGGTTCTGATTGTGACTAGGCTCTGAATGTGAATGGGTTCTGATTGTGACTGGGTTCCGATTGTGACTGGGTTCTGACTGTGACTGGGCTCTGACTGGGACTGGGCTCTGACTGTGAATGGGCTTTGATTGTGACTGGGCTCTGACTGTGACTGGCCTCTGATTGTGACTGGCCTCTGATTGTGACTGGCCTCTGATTGTGACTGGGCTCTGACTGTGACTAGGCTCCAATTGTAACTGGGCTCTGAATGTGACTGGGTTCCAATTGTGACTGGGGTCTGACTGTGACTGGGCTCTGATGTGACTGGGCTCTGATTGTGACTGGGCTCTGATTGTGACTGGGTTCTGAATGTGACTGGGTTCTGACTGTGACTGGGCTCTGACTGTGACTGGGCTCTGATTGTGACTGGGCTCGGACTGTGACTGGCCTCGGATTGTGACTGGGCTCTGACTGTGACTAGGCTCCGATTGTGACTGGGCTCTGATTGTGACTGGGTTCTGAATGTGACTGGGTTCTGACTGTGACTGGGCTCTGAATGTGACTGGGCTCAGATTGTGACTGGGCTCAGACTGTGACTGGCCTCTGACTGTGACCGGGCTCTGACTGTGACTGGGCTCCGATTGTAACTGGGCTCTGATTGTGACTGGGCTCAGACTGTGACTGGCTTCCGATTGTGACTGGGCTCTGACTGTGACTGGGCACTGATTGTGACGGTGCTCTGATTGTGACTGGGTTCTGATTGTGACTGGGCTTGGCTGTGACTGGGCTCTGATTGTGACTGGCCTCTGATTGTGATTGAGTTCTAACTGTGACTGGGCTCTGATTGTGACTGGGCTCTGATTGTGACTGGGTTCAGATTGTGACTGGGTTCCGATTGTTACCGGGATCTGACTGTGACTGGGCTCTGATTGTGACTGGGCTCTGATTGTGACTGGGCTCTGATTGTGACTGGGTTCTGAATGTGACTGGGTTCTGACTGTGACTGGGCTCTGACTGTGACTGGGCTCTGATTGTGACTGGGCTCAGACTGTGACTGGCCTCTGAGTGTGACCGGGCTCTGACTGTGACTGGGCTACAATTGAAACTGGGCTCTGATTGTGACTGGGCTCAGACTGTGACAGGGTTCCGATTGTGACTGGGCTCTGACTGTCACTGGGCTCTGATTGTGACTGTGCTCTGATTGTGACTGGGTTCTGATTGTGACTGGTCTTGGCTGTGACTGGGCTCTGATTGTGACTGGCCTCTGATTGTAACTGAGTTCTAACTGTGACTGGGCTCTGATTGTGACTGGGTTCTGATTGTGACTGGGTTCAGATTGTGACTGGGTTCCAATTGTTACTGGGTTCTGACTGTGACTGGGCTCTGATTGTGACCGGGCTCTGATTGTGACAAGGCTCTGATTGTGACTGGGTTCTGATTGTGACTGGGCTCTGATTGTGACTGGGTTCTGACTGTGACTGGGTTCTGACTGTGACTGGGCTCAGACTGTGACTGGGCCCTGACTGTGGCTAGGCTCTGATTGTGACTGGGTTCTGATTGTGACTAGGCTCTGATTGTGACTAGGCTCTGAATGTGACTGGGTTCTGATTGTGACTGGGTTCCGATTGTGACTGGGTTCTGACTGTGACTGGGCTCTGACTGGGACTGGGCTCTGACTGTGACTGGGCTTTGATTGTGCCTGAGCTCTGACTGTGACTGGCCTCTGATTGTGACTGGGCTCTGATTGTGACTGGGCTCTGACTGTGACTAGGCTCCAATTGTAACTAGGCTCTGAATGTGACTGCGTTCTGATTGTGACTGGGTTCCAATTGTGACTGGGATCTGACTGTGACTGGGCTCTGACTGTGACTGGGCTCTGATTGTGACTGGGCTCTAACTGTGACTGGCCTCGGATTGTGACTGGGCTCTGACTGTGACTAGGCTCCGATTGTGACTGGGCTCTGATTGTGACTGGGTTCTGAATGTGACTGGGTTCTGACTGTGACTGGGCTCAGACTGTGACTGGGCTCTGATTGTGACTGGGCTCAGACTGTGACTGGCCTCTGAGTGTGACCGGGCTCTGGCTGTGACTGGGCTCCGATTGTAACTGGGCTCTGATTGTGACTGGGTTCTGAATGTGACTGCGTTCTGACTGTGACTGGGCTCTGACTGTGACTGTGCTCTGACTGCGACTGGGCTCTGATTGTGACTGGGCTCTGATTGTGACTGGGCTCTGACTGTGACTAGGCTCCAATTGTAACTAGGCTCTGAATGTGACTGCGTTCTGATTGTGACTGGGTTCCAATTGTGACTGGGATCTGACTGTGACTGGGCTCTGACTGTGACTGGGCTCTGACTGTGACTAGGCTCCAATTGTAACTAGGCTCTGAATGTGACTGCGTTCTGATTGTGACTGGGTTCCAATTGTGACTGGGATCTGACTGTGACTGGGCTCTGACTGTGACTGGGCTCTGATTGTGACTGGGCTCTAACTGTGACTGGCCTCGGATTGTGACTGGGCTCTGACTGTGACTAGGCTCCGATTGTGACTGGGCTCTGATTGTGACTGGGTTCTGAATGTGACTGGGTTCTGACTGTGACTGGGCTCAGACTGTGACTGGGCTCTGATTGTGACTGGGCTCAGACTGTGACTGGCCTCTGAGTGTGACCGGGCTCTGGCTGTGACTGGGCTCCGATTGTAACTGGGCTCTGATTGTGACTGGGTTCTGAATGTGACTGCGTTCTGACTGTGACTGGGCTCTGACTGTGACTGTGCTCTGACTGCGACTGGGCTCTGATTGTGACTGGGCTCTGACTGTGACTGGGTTCTGACTGACTGTGCTCTGATTGTGACTGGGTTATGACTGTGACTGGGCTCTGATTGTGACTGGGCTCTGATTGTGACTGGGCTCTGATAGTGACTGGGCTCTGACTGTGACTGGGCTCTGACTGTGACTGGGCTCTGATTGTGACTGGGCTCAGACTGTGACTGGCCTCTGAGTGTGACCGGGCTCTGACTGTGACTGGGCTCCGATTGAAACTGGGCTCTGATTGTGACTGGGCTCAGACTGTGACAGGGTTCCGATTGTGACTGGGCACTGACTGTCACTGAGCTCTGATTGTGACTGTGCTCTGATTGTGACTGGGTTCTGATTGTGACTGGGCTTGGCTGTGACTGGGCTCTGATTGTGACTGGCCTCTGATTGTAACTGAGTTCTAACTGTGACTGGGCTCTGATTGTGACTGGGTTCTGATTGTGACTGGGTTCAGATTGTGACTGGGTTCCGATTTTTACTGGGTTCTGACTGTGACTGGGCTCTGATTGTGACTGGGCTCTGATTGTGAGAAGGCTCTGATTGTGACTGGGTTCTGATTGTGACTGGGCTCTGATTGTGACTGGGTTCTGACTGTGACTGGGTTCTGACTGTGACTGGGCTCAGACTGTGACTGGGCTCAGACTGTGATTGGGTTCTGATTGTGACTAGGCTCTGAATGTGAATGGGTTCTGATTGTGACTGGGTTCCGATTGTGACTGGGTTCTGACTGTGACTGGGCTCTGACTGGGACTGGGCTCTGACTGTGAATGGGCTTTGATTGTGACTGGGCTCTGACTGTGACTGGCCTCTGATTGTGACTGGCCTCTGATTGTGACTGGCCTCTGATTGTGACTGGGCTCTGACTGTGACTAGGCTCCAATTGTAACTGGGCTCTGAATGTGACTGGGTTCTGATTGTGACTGGGTTCCAATTGTAACTGGGATCTGACTGTGACTGGGCTCTGATGTGACTGGGCTCTGATTGTGACTGGGCTCTGATTGTGACTGGGTTCTGAATGTGACTGGGTTCTGACTGTGACTGGGCTCTGACTGTGACTGGGCTCTGATTGTGACTGGGCTCGGACTGTGACTGGCCTCGGGTTGTGACTGGGCTCTGACTGTGACTAGGCTCCGATGTGACTGGGCTCTGATTGTGACTGGGTTCTGAATGTGACTGGGTTCTGACTGTGACTGGGCTCTGACTGTGACTGGGCTCTGATTGTGACTGTGCTCTGACTGTGACTGGGCTCTGATTGTGACTGGGCTCTGATTGTGACTGGGCTCTGATTGTGACTGGGTACTGACTGTGACTGGGCTCTGAGTGTGACTGGGCTCTGACTGTGACTAGGCTCTGATTGTGACAAGGCTGTGATTGTGACTGGGTTCTGATTGTGACTGGGTTCTGATTGTGACTGGATTCTGACTGTGACTGGGCTCTTTCTGGGACTGGGCTCTGACTGTGAATGGGCTTTGATTGTGACTGGGCTCTGACTGTGACTGGCCTCTGATTGTGACTGGCCTCTGATTGTGACTGACCTCTCATTGTGACTGGGCTCTGACTGTGATTAGGCTCCAATTGTAACTGGGCTGTGATTGTGACTGGGTTCTGATTGTGACTGGGTTCCAATTGTGACGGAACTGACTGTGATGGGCTCTGACTGTGACTGGGCTCTGATTGTGACTGGGCTCCGACTGTGACTGGGCTCTGATTGTGACTGGGTTCTGACTGTGACTGGCCTCGGATTGTGACTGGGCTCAGACTGTGACTGGGTTCTGATTGTGACTGGGCTCCAATTGTGACTGGGCTCTGATTGTGACTGGGTTCTGAATGTGACTGGGTTCTGACTGTGACTGGGCTCTGACTGTGACTGGGCTCTGATTGTGACTGGGCTCAGACTGTGACTGGCCTCTGAGTGTGACCGGGCTCTGACTGTGACTGGGCTCCGATTGAAACTGGGCTCTGATTGTGACTGGGCTCAGACTGTGACAGGGTTCCGATTGTGACTGGGCACTGACTGTCACTGAGCTCTGATTGTGACTGTGCTCTGATTGTGACTGGGTTCTGATTGTGACTGGGCTTTTCTGTGACTGGGCTCTGATTGTGACTGGCCTCTGATTGTAACTGAGTTCTAACTGTGACTGGGCTCTGATTGTGACTGGGTTCTGATTGTGACTGGGTTCAGATTGTGACTGGGTTCCGATTTTTACTGGGTTCTGACTGTGACTGGGCTCTGATTGTGACTGGGCTCTGATTGTGACAAGGCTCTGATTGTGACTGGGTTCTGATTGTGACTGGGCTCTGACTGTGACTGGGTTCTGACTGTGACTGGGTTCTGACTGTGACTGGGCTCAGACTGTGACTGGGCTCAGACTGTGATTGGGTTCTGATTGTGACTAGGCTCTGAATGTGAATGGGTTCTGATTGTGACTGGGTTCCGATTGTGACTGGGTTCTGACTGTGACTGGGCTCTGACTGGGACTGGGCTCTGACTGTGAATGGGCTTTGATTGTGACTGGGCTCTGACTGTGACTGGCCTCTGATTGTGACTGGCCTCTGATTGTGACTGGCCTCTGATTGTGACTGGGCTCTGACTGTGACTAGGCTCCAATTGTAACTGGGCTCTGAATGTGACTGGGTTCTGATTGTGACTGGGTTCCAATTGTGACTGGGGTCTGACTGTGACTGGGCTCTGATGTGACTGGGCTCTGATTGTGACTGGGCTCTGATTGTGACTGGGTTCTGAATGTGACTGGGTTCTGACTGTGACTGGGCTCTGACTGTGACTGGGCTCTGATTGTGACTGGGCTCGGACTGTGACTGGCCTCGGATTGTGACTGGGCTCTGACTGTGACTAGGCTCCGATTGTGACTGGGCTCTGATTGTGACTGGGTTCTGAATGTGACTGGGTTCTGACTGTGACTGGGCTCTGAATGTGACTGGGCTCAGATTGTGACTGGGCTCAGACTGTGACTGGCCTCTGACTGTGACCGGGCTCTGACTGTGACTGGGCTCCGATTGTAACTGGGCTCTGATTGTGACTGGGCTCAGACTGTGACTGGCTTCCGATTGTGACTGGGCTCTGACTGTGACTGGGCACTGATTGTGACGGTGCTCTGATTGTGACTGGGTTCTGATTGTGACTGGGCTTGGCTGTGACTGGGCTCTGATTGTGACTGGCCTCTGATTGTGATTGAGTTCTAACTGTGACTGGGCTCTGATTGTGACTGGGCTCTGATTGTGACTGGGTTCAGATTGTGACTGGGTTCCGATTGTTACAGGGATCTGACTGTGACTGGGCTCTGATTGTGACTGGGCTCTGATTGTGACTGGGCTCTGATTGTGACTGGGTTCTGAATGTGACTGGGTTCTGACTGTGACTGGGCTCTGACTGTGACTGGGCTCTGATTGTGACTGGGCTCAGACTGTGACTGGCCTCTGAGTGTGACCGGGCTCTGACTGTGACTGGGCTACAATTGAAACTGGGCTCTGATTGTGACTGGGCTCAGACTGTGACAGGGTTCCGATTGTGACTGGGCTCTGACTGTCACTGGGCTCTGATTGTGACTGTGCTCTGATTGTGACTGGGTTCTGATTGTGACTGGTCTTGGCTGTGACTGGGCTCTGATTGCGACTGGCCTCTGATTGTAACTGAGTTCTAACTGTGACTGGGCTCTGATTGTGACTGGGTTCTGATTGTGACTGGGTTCAGATTGTGACTGGGTTCCAATTGTTACTGGGTTCTGACTGTGACTGGGCTCTGATTGTGACCGGGCTCTGATTGTGACAAGGCTCTGATTGTGACTGGGTTCTGATTGTGACTGGGCTCTGATTGTGACTGGGTTCTGACTGTGACTGGGTTCTGACTGTGACTGGGCTCAGACTGTGACTGGGCTCAGACTGTGACTGGGCCCTGACTGTGGCTAGGCTCTGATTGTGACTGGGTTCTGATTGTGACTAGGCTCTGATTGTGACTAGGCTCTGAATGTGACTGGGTTCTGATTGTGACTGGGTTCCGATTGTGACTGGGTTCTGACTGTGACTGGGCTCTGACTGGGACTGGGCTCTGACTGTGACTGGGCTTTGATTGTGCCTGAGCTCTGATTGTGACTGGCCTCTGATTGTGACTGGGCTCTGATTGTGACTGGGCTCTGACTGTGACTAGGCTCCAATTGTAACTAGGCTCTGAATGTGACTGCGTTCTGATTGTGACTGGGTTCCAATTGTGACTGGGATCTGACTGTGACTGGGCTCTGACTGTGACTGGGCTCTGATTGTGACTGGGCTCTAACTGTGACTGGCCTCGGATTGTGACTGGGCTCTGACTGTGACTAGGCTCCGATTGTGACTGGGCTCTGATTGTGACTGGGTTCTGAATGTGACTGGGTTCTGACTGTGACTGGGCTCAGACTGTGACTGGGCTCTGATTGTGACTGGGCTCAGACTGTGACTGGCCTCTGAGTGTGACCGGGCTCTGGCTGTGACTGGGCTCCGATTGTAACTGGGCTCTGATTGTGACTGGGTTCTGAATGTGACTGCGTTCTGACTGTGACTGGGCTCTGACTGTGACTGTGCTCTGACTGCGACTGGGCTCTGATTGTGACTGGGCTCTGACTGTGACTGGGTTCTGACTGACTGTGCTCTGATTGTGACTGGGTTATGACTGTGACTGGGCTCTGATTGTGACTGGGCTCTGATTGTGACTGGGCTCTGATAGTGACTGGGCTCTGACTGTGACTGGGCTCTGACTGTGACTGGGCTCTGATTGTGACTGGGCTCAGACTGTGACTGGCCTCTGAGTGTGACCGGGCTCTGACTGTGACTGGGCTCCGATTGAAACTGGGCTCTGATTGTGACTGGGCTCAGACTGTGACAGGGTTCCGATTGTGACTGGGCACTGACTGTCACTGAGCTCTGATTGTGACTGTGCTCTGATTGTGACTGGGTTCTGATTGTGACTGGGCTTGGCTGTGACTGGGCTCTGATTGTGACTGGCCTCTGATTGTAACTGAGTTCTAACTGTGACTGGGCTCTGATTGTGACTGGGTTCTGATTGTGACTGGGTTCAGATTGTGACTGGGTTCCGATTTTTACTGGGTTCTGACTGTGACTGGGCTCTGATTGTGACTGGGCTCTGATTGTGAGAAGGCTCTGATTGTGACTGGGTTCTGATTGTGACTGGGCTCTGATTGTGACTGGGTTCTGACTGTGACTGGGTTCTGACTGTGACTGGGCTCAGACTGTGACTGGGCTCAGACTGTGATTGGGTTCTGATTGTGACTAGGCTCTGAATGTGAATGGGTTCTGATTGTGACTGGGTTCCGATTGTGACTGGGTTCTGACTGTGACTGGGCTCTGACTGGGACTGGGCTCTGACTGTGAATGGGCTTTGATTGTGACTGGGCTCTGACTGTGACTGGCCTCTGATTGTGACTGGCCTCTGATTGTGACTGGCCTCTGATTGTGACTGGGCTCTGACTGTGACTAGGCTCCAATTGTAACTGGGCTCTGAATGTGACTGGGTTCTGATTGTGACTGGGTTCCAATTGTAACTGGGATCTGACTGTGACTGGGCTCTGATGTGACTGGGCTCTGATTGTGACTGGGCTCTGATTGTGACTGGGTTCTGAATGTGACTGGGTTCTGACTGTGACTGGGCTCTGACTGTGACTGGGCTCTGATTGTGACTGGGCTCGGACTGTGACTGGCCTCGGGTTGTGACTGGGCTCTGACTGTGACTAGGCTCCGATGTGACTGGGCTCTGATTGTGACTGGGTTCTGAATGTGACTGGGTTCTGACTGTGACTGGGCTCTGACTGTGACTGGGCTCTGATTGTGACTGGGCTCAGACTGTGACTGGCCTCTGAGTGTGACCGGGCTCTGACTGTGACTGGGCTCCGATTGAAACTGGGCTCTGATTGTGACTGGGCTCAGACTGTGACTGGCTTCCGATTGTGACTGGGCTCTGACTGTGACTGGGCACTGATTGTGACGGTGCTCTGATTGTGACTGGGTTCTGATTGTGACTGGGCTTGGCTGTGACTGGGCTCTGATTGTGACTGGGCTCTGATTGTGACTGGCCTCTGATTGTGACTGAGTTCTAACTGTGACTGGGCTCTGATTGTGACTGGGTTCAGATTGTGACTGGGCTTGGCTGTGACTGGGCTCTGATTGTGACTGGGCTCTGATTGTGACTGGCCTCTGATTGTGACTGAGTTCTAACTGTGACTGGGCTCTGATTGTGACGGGGTTCAGATTGTGACTGGGTTCCGATTGTTACCGGGATCTGACTGTGACTGGGCTCTGATTGTGACTGGGCTCTGATTGTGACTGGGCTCTGATTGTGACTGGGTTCTGAATGTGACTGGGTTCTGACTGTGACTGGGCTCTGACTGTGACTGGGCTCTGATTGTGACTGGGCTCAGACTGTGACTGGCCTCCGAGTGTGACCGGGCTCTGACTGTGACTGGGCTCCAATTGAAACTGGGCTCTGATTGTGACTGGGCTCAGACTGTGACAGGGTTCCGATTGTGACTGGGCTCTGACTGTCACTGGGCTCTGATTGTGACTGTGCTCTGATTGTGACTGGGTTCTGATTGTGACTGGTCTTAGCTGTGACTGGGCTCTGATTGTGACTGGACTCTGATTGTAACTGAGTTCTAACTGTGACTGGGCTCTGATTGTGACTGGGTTCTGATTGTGACTGGGTACAGATTGTGACTGGGTTCCAATTGTTACTGGGTTCTGACTGTGACTGGGCTCTGATTGTGACTGGGCTCTGATTGTGACAAGGCTCTGATTGTGACTGGGTTCTGATTGTGACTGGGCTCTGATTGTGACTGGGTTCTGACTGTGACTGGGTTCTGACTGTGACTGGGCTCAGACTGTGACTGGGCTCAGACTGTGACTGGGCCCTGACTGTGGCTAGGCTCTGATTGTGACTGGGTTCTGATTGTGACTAGGCTCTGATTGTGACTAGGCTCTGAATGTGACTGGGTTCTGATTGTGACTGGGTTCCGATTGTGACTGGGTTCTGACTGTGACTGGGCTCTGACTGGGACTGGACTCTGACTGTGACTGGGCTTTGATTGTGCCTGGGCTCTGACTGTGACTGGCCTCTGATTGTGACTGGTCTCTGATTGTGACTGGCCTCTGATTGTGACTGGGCTCTGACTGTGACTAGGCTCCAATTGTAACTGGGCTCTGAATGTGACTGGGTTCTGATTGTGACTGGGTTCCAATTGTGACTGGGATCTGACTGTGACTGGGCTCTGACTGTGACTGGGCTCTGATTGTGACTGGGCTCTAACTGTGACTGGCCTCGGATTGTGACTGGGCTCTGACTGTGACTAGGCTCCGATTGTGACTGGGCTCTGATTGTGACTGGGTTCTGAATGTGACTGGGTTCTGACTGTGACTGGGCTCTGACTGTGACTGGGCTCTGATTGTGACTGGGCTCAGACTGTGACTGGCCTCTGAGTGTGACCGGGCTCTGGCTGTGAATGGGCTCCGATTGTAACTGGGCTCTGATTGTGACTGGGTTCTGAATGTGACTGCGTTCTGACTGTGACTGGGCTCTGACTGTGACTGGGCTCTGACTGTGACTGGGCTCTGATTGTGACTGGGCTCTGACTGTGACTGGGTTCTGACTGACTGTGCTCTGATTGTGACTGGGTTATGACTGTGACTGGGCTCTGATTGTGACTGGGCTCTGATTGTGACTGGGCTCTGATAGTGACTGGGCTCTGACTGTGACTGGGCTCTGACTGTGACTGGGCTCTGATTGTGACTGTGCTCTGACAGTGACTGGGCTCTGATTGTGACTGGGCTCTGATTGTGACTGGGCTCTGAATGTGACTGGGTTCTGACTGTGACTGGGCTCTGAGTGTGACTGGGCTCTGACTGTGACTAGGCTCTGATTGTGACAAGGCTGTGATTGTGACTGGGTTCTGATTGTGACTGGGTTCTGATTGTGACTGGGTTCTGACTGTGACTGGGCTCTGACTGGCTCTGGGCTCTGACTGTGAATGGGCTTTGATTGTGACTGGGCTCTGACTGTGACTGGCCTCTGATTGTGACTGGCCTCTGATTGTGACTGACCTCTCATTGATACTGGGCTCTGACTGTGATTAGGCTCCAATTGTAACTGGGCTGTGATTGTGACTGGGTTCTGATTGTGACTGGGTTCCAATTGTGACGGAACTGACTGTGATGGGCTCTGACTGTGACTGGGCTCTGATTGTGACTGGGCTCCGACTGTGACTGGGCTCTGATTGTGACTGGGTTCTGACTGTGACTGGCCTCGGATTGTGACTGGGCTCTGATTGTGACTAGGCTCCAATTGTGACTGGGCTCTGATTGTGACTGGGTTCTGAATGTGACTGGGTTCTGACTGTGACTGGGCTCTGACTGTGACTGGGCTCTGATTGTGACTGGGCTCAGACTGTGACTGGCCTCTGAGTGTGACCGGGCTCTGACTGTGACTGGGCTCCGATTGAAACTGGGCTCTGATTGTGACTGGGCTCAGACTGTGACAGGTTTCCGATTGTGACTGGGCACTGACTGTCACTGAGCTCTGATTGTGACTGTGCTCTGATTGTGACTGGGCTCTGATTGTGACTGGGCTTGGCTGTGACTGGGCTCTGATTGTGACTGGCCTCTGATTGTAACTGAGTTCTAACTGTGACTGGGCTCTGATTGTGACTGGGTTCTGATTGTGACTGGGTTCAGATTGTGACTGGGTTCCGATTGTGACAAGGCTCTGATTGTGACTGGGTTCTGATTGTGACTGGGCTCTGATTGTGACTGGGTTCTGACTGTGACTGGGTTCTGACTGTGACTGGGCTCAGACTGTGACTGGGCTCAGACTGTGATTGGGTTCTGATTGGGACTAGGCTCTGAATGTGACTGGGTTCTGATTGTGACTGGGTTCCGATTGTGACTGGGTTCTGACTGTGACTGGGCTCTGACTGGGACTGGGCTCTGACTGGGACTGGGCTCTGACTGTGAATGGGCTTTGATTGTGACTGGGCTCTGACTGTGACTGGCCTCTGATTGTGACTGGCCTCTGATTGTGACTGACCTCTCATTGTGACTGGGCTCTGACTGTGATTAGGCTCCAATTGTAACTGGGCTGTGATTGTGACTGGGTTCTGATTGTGACTGGGTTCCAGTTGTGACGGAACTGACTGTGATGGGCTCTGACTGTGACTGGGCTCTGATTGTGACTGGGCTCCGACTGTGACTGGGCTCTGATTGTGACTGGGTTCTGACTGTGACTGGCCTCGGATTGTGACTGGGCTCTGATTGTGACTAGGCTCCAATTGTGACTGGGCTTTGATTGTGACTGGGTTCTGAATGTGACTGGGTTCTGACTGTGACTGGGCTCTGACTCTGACTGGGCTCTGATTGTGACTGGGCTCAGACTGTGACTGGCCTCTGAGTGTGACCGGGCTCTGACTGTGACTGGGCTCCGATTGAAACTGGGCTCTGATTGTGACTGGGCTCAGACTGTGACAGGGTTCCGATTGTGACTGGGCACTGACTGTCACTGAGCTCTGATTGTGACTGTGCTCTGATTGTGACTGGGTTCTGATTGTGACTGGGCTTGGCTGTGACTGGGCTCTGATTGTGACTGGCCTCTGATTGTAACTGAGTTCTAACTGTGACCGGGCTCTGATTGTGACTGGGTTCTGATTGTGACTGGGTTCAGATTGTGACTGGGTTCCGATTTTTACTGGGTTCTGACTGTGACTGGGCTCTGATTGTGACTGGGCTCTGATTGTGACAAGGCTCTGATTGTGACTGGGTTCTGATTGTGACTGGGCTCTGATTGTGACTGGGTTCTGACTGTGACTGGGTTCTGACTGTGACTGGGCTCAGACTGTGACTGGGCTCAGACTGTGACTGGGCCCTGACTGTGGCTAGGCTCTGATTGTGACTGGGTTCTGAATGTGACTGGTTTCTGACTGTGACTGGGCTCTGACTGTGACTGGGCTCTGATTGTGACTGGGCTCAGACTGTGACTGGCCTCTGAGTGTGACGGGCTCTGGCTGTGAATGGGCTCCGATTGTAACTGGGCTCTGATTGTGACTGGGTTCTGAATGTGACTGCGTTCTGACTGTGACTGGGCTCTGACTGTGACTGGGCTCTGACTGTGACTGGGCTCTGATTGTGACTGGGCTCTGACTGTGACTGGGTTCTGACTGACTGTGCTCTGATTGTGACTCGGTTATGACTGTGACTGGGCTCTGATTGTGACTGTGCTCTGATTGTGACTGGGCTCTGATAGTGACTGGGCTCTGACTGTGACTGGGCTCTGACTGTGACTGGGCTCTGATTGTGACTGTGCTCTGACTGTGACTGGGCTCTGATTGTGACTGGGCTCTGATTGTGACTGGGCTCTGAATGTGACTGGGTTCTGACTGTGACTGGGCTCTGAGTGTGACTGGGCTCTGACTGTGACTAGGCTCTGATTGTGACAAGGCTGTGATTGTGACTGGGTTCTGATTGTGACTGGGTTCTGATTGTGACTGGGTTCTGACTGTGACTGGGCTCTGACTGGCTCTGGGCTCTGACTGTGAATGGGCTTTGATTGTGACTGGGCTCTGACTGTGACTGGCCTCTGATTGTGACTGGCCTCTGATTGTGACTGACCTCTCATTGTGACTGGGCTCTGACTGTGATTAGGCTCCAATTGTAACTGGGCTGTGATTGTGACTGGGTTCTGATTGTGACTGGGTTCCAATTGTGATGGAACTGACTGTGATGGGCTCTGACTGTGACTGGGCTCTGATTGTGACTGGGCTCCGACTGTGACTGGGCTCTGATTGTGACTGGGTTCTGACTGTGACTGGCCTCGGATTGTGACTGGGCTCTGACTGTGACTAGGCTCCAATTGTGACTGGGCTCTGATTGTGACTGGGTTCTGAATGTGACTGGGTTCTGACTGTGACTGGGCTCTGACTGTGACTGGGCTCTGATTGTGACTGGGCTCAGACTGTGACTGGCCTCTGAGTGTGACCGGGCTCTGACTGTGACTGGGCTCCGATTGAAACTGGGCTCTGATTGTGACTGGGCTCAGACTGTGACAGGGTTCCGATTGTGACTGGGCACTGACTGTCACTGAGCTCTGATTGTGACTGTGCTCTGATTGTGACTGGGCTCTGATTGTGACTGGGCTTGGCTGTGACTGGGCTCTGATTGTGACTGGCCTCTGATTGTAACTGAGTTCTAACTGTGACTGGGCTCTGATTGTGACTGGGTTCTGATTGTGACTGGGTTCAGATTGTGACTGGGTTCCGATTGTGACAAGGCTCTGATTGTGACTGGGTTCTGATTGTGACTGGGCTCTGATTGTGACTGGGTTCTGACTGTGACTGGGTTCTGACTGTGACTGGGCTCAGACTGTGACTGGGCTCAGACTGTGATTGGGTTCTGATTGGGACTAGGCTCTGAATGTGACTGGGTTCTGATTGTGACTGGGTTCCGATTGTGACTGGGTTCTGACTGTGACTGGGCTCTGACTGGAACTGGGCTCTGACTGGGACTGGGCTCTGACTGTGAATGGGCTTTGTTTGTGACTGGGCTCTGACTGTGACTGGCCTCTGATTGTGACTGGCCTCTGATTGTGACTGACCTCTCATTGTGACTGGGCTCTGACTGTGATTAGGCTCCAATTGTAACTGGGCTGTGATTGTGACTGGGTTCTGATTGTGACTGGGTTCCAATTGTGACGGAACTGACTGTGATGGGCTCTGACTGTGACTGGGCTCTGATTGTGACTGGGCTCCGACTGTGACTGGGCTCTGATTGTGACTGGGTTCTGACTGTGACTGGCCTCGGATTGTGACTGGGCTCTGATTGTGACTGGGCTTTGATTGTGACTGGGTTCTGAATGTGACTGGGTTCTGACTGTGACTGGGCTCTGACTCTGACTGGGCTCTGATTGTGACTGGGCTCAGACTGTGACTGGCCTCTGAGTGTGACCGGGCTCTGACTGTGACTGGGCTCCGATTGAAACTGGGCTCTGATTGTGACTGGGCTCAGACTGTGACAGGGTTCCGATTGTGACTGGGCACTGACTGTCACTGAGCTCTGATTGTGACTGTGCTCTGATTGTGACTGGGTTCTGATTGTGACTGGGCTTGGCTGTGACTGGGCTCTGATTGTGACTGGCCTTTGATTGTAACTGAGTTCTAACTGTGACTGGGCTCTGATTGTGACTGGGTTCTGATTGTGACTGGGTTCAGATTGTGACTGGGTTCCGATTTTTACTGGGTTCTGACTGTGACTGGGCTCTGATTGTGACTGGGCTCTGATTGTGACAAGGCTCTGAATGTGACTGGGTTCTGATTGTGTCTGGGCTCTGATTGTGACTGGGTTCTGACTGTGACTGGGTTCTGACTGTGACTGGGCTCAGACTGTGACTGGGCTCAGACTGTGATTGGGTTCTGATTGTGACTAGGCTCTGAATGTGACTGGGTTCTGATTGTGACTGCGTTCCGATTGTGACTGGGTTCTGACTGTGACTGGGCTCTGACTGGGACTGGGCTCTGACTGTGAATGGGCTTTGATTGTGACTGGGCTCTGACTGTGACTGGCCTCTGATTGTGACTGGCCTCTGATTGTGACTGGCCTCTGATTGTGACTGGGCTCTGACTGTGACTAGGCTCCAATTGTAACTGGGCTCTGAATGTGACTGGGTTCTGATTGTGACTGGGTTCCAATTGTGACTGGGATCTGACTGTGACTGGGCTCTGATGTGACTGGGCTCTGATTGTGACTGGGCTCTGATTGTGACTGGGTTCTGAATGTGACTGGGTTCTGACTGTGACTGGGCTCTGACTGTGACTGGGCTCTGATTGTGACTGGGCTCAGACTGTGACTGGCCTCTGAGTGTGACCGGGCTCTGACTGTGACTGGGCTCCGATTGTAACTGGGCTCTGATTGTGACTGGGCTCAGACTGTGACTGGCTTCCGATTGTGACTGGGCTCTGACTGTGACTGGGCACTGATTGTGACGGTGCTCTGATTGTGACTGGGTTCTGATTGTGACTGGGCTTGGCTGTGACTGGGCTCTGATTGTGACTGGCCTCTGATTGTGACTGAGTTCTAACTGTGACTGGGCTCTGATTGTGACTGGGCTCTGATTGTGACTGGGTTCAGATTGTGACTGGGTTCCGATTGTTACCGGGATCTGACTGTGACTGGGCTCTGATTGTGACTGGGCTCTGATTGTGACTGGGCTCTGATTGTGACTGGGTTCTGAATGTGACTGGGTTCTGACTGTGACTGGGCTCTGACTGTGACTGGGCTCTGATTGTGACTGGGCTCAGACTGTGACTGGCCTCTGAGTGTGACCGGGCTCTGACTGTGACTGGGCTCCAATTGAAACTGGGCTCTGATTGTGACTGGGCTCAGACTGTGACAGGGTTCCGATTGTGACTGGGCTCTGACTGTCACTGGGCTCTGATTGTGACTGTGCTCTGATTGTGACTGGGTTCTGATTGTGACTGGTCTTAGCTGTGACTGGGCTCTGATTGTGACTGGCCTCTGATTGTAACTGAGTTCTAACTGTGACTGGGCTCTGATTGTGACTGGGTTCTGATTGTGACTGGGTTCAGATTGTGACTGGGTTCCAATTGTTACTGGGTTCTGACTGTGACTGGGCTCTGATTGTGACTGGGCTCTGATTGTGACAAGGCTCTGATTGTGACTGGGTTCTGATTGTGACTGGGCTCTGATTGTGACTGGGTTCTGACTGTGACTGGGTTCTGACTGTGACTGGGCTCAGACTGTGACTGGGCTCAGACTGTGACTGGGCCCTGACTGTGGCTAGGCTCTGATTGTGACTGGGTTCTGATTGTGACTAGGCTCTGATTGTGACTAGGCTCTGAATGTGACTGGGTTCTGATTGTGACTGGGTTCCGATTGTGACTGGGTTCTGACTGTGACTGGGCTCTGACTGGGACTGGGCTCTGACTGTGACTGGGCTTTGATTGTGCCTGGGCTCTGACTGTGACTGGCCTCTGATTGTGACTGGTCTCTGATTGTGACTGGCCTCTGATTGTGACTGGGCTCTGACTGTGACTAGGCTCCAATTGTAACTGGGCTCTGAATGTGACTGGGTTCTGATTGTGACTGGGTTCCAATTGTGACTGGGATCTGACTGTGACTGGGCTCTGACTGTGACTGGGCTCTGATTGTGACTGGGCTCTAACTGTGACTGGCCTCGGATTGTGACTGGGCTCTGACTGTGACTAGGCTCCGATTGTGACTGGGCTCTGATTGTGACTGGGTTCTGAATGTGACTGCGTTCTGACTGTGACTGGGATCTGACTGTGACTGGGCTCTGACTGTGACTGGGCTCTGATTGTGACTGGGCTCTGACTGTGACTGGGTTCTGACTGACTGTGCTCTGATTGTGACTGGGTTATGACTGTGACTGGGCTCTGATTGTGACTGGGCTCTGATTGTGACTGGGCTCTGATAGTGACTGGGCTCTGACTGTGACTGGGCTCTGACTGTGACTGGGCTCTGATTGTGACTGTGCTCTGACTGTGACTGGGCTCTGATTGTGACTGGGTTCTGACTGTGACTGGGCTCTGAGTGTGACTGGGCACTGACTGTGACTAGGCTCTGATTGTGACAAGGCTGTGATTGTGACTGGGTTCTGATTGTGACTAGGTTCTGATTGTGACTGGGTTCTGACTGTGACTGGGCTCTGACTGGGAGTGGGCTCTGACTGTGAATGGGCTTTGATTGTGACTGGGCTCTGACTGTGACTGGCCTCTGATTGTGACTGGCCTCTGATTGTGACTGACCTCTCATTGTGACTGGGCTCTGACTGTGATTAGGCTCCAATTGTAACTGGGCTGTGATTGTAACTGGGTTCTGATTGTGACTGGGTTCAAATTGTGACGGAACTGACTGTGATGTGCTCTGACTGTGACTGGGCTCTGATTTTGACTGGGCTCCGACTGTGACTGGGCTCTGATTGTGACTGGGTTCTGACTGTGACTGGCCTCGGATTGTGACTGGGCTCTGATTGTGACTAGGCTCCAATTGTGACTGGGCTCTGATTGTGACTGGGTTCTGAATGTGACTGGGTTCTGACTGTGACTGGGCTCTGACTGTGACTGGGCTCTGATTGTGACTGGGCTCAGACGGTGACTGGCCTCTGATTGTGACTGGGCTCAGACTGTGACAGGGTTCCGATTGTGACTGGGCACTGACTGTCACTGAGCTCTGATTGTGACGGTGCTCTGATTGTGACTGGGTTCTGATTGTGACTGGGCTTGGCTGTGACTGGGCTCTGATTGTGACTGGCCTCTGATCGTAACTGAGTTCTAACTGTGACTGGGCTCTGATTGTGACTGGGTTCTGATTGTGACTGGGTTCAGATTGTGACTGGGTTCCGATTTTTACTGGGTTCTGACTGTGACTGGGCACTGATTGTGACTGGGCTCTGATTGTGACAAGGCTCTGATTGTGACTGGGTTCTGATTGTGACTGGGCTCTGATTGTGACTGGGTTCTGACTGTGACTGGGTTCTGACTGTGACTGGGCTCAGACTGTGACTGGGCTCAGACTGTGATTGGGTTCTGATTGTGACTAGGCTCTGAATGTGACTGGGTTCTGATTGTGACTGGGTTCCTATTGTGACTGGGTTCTGACTGTGACTGGGCTCTGACTGGGACTGGGCTCTGACTGTGAATGGGCTTTGATTGTGACTGGGCTCTGACTGTGACTGGCCTCTGATTGTGACTGGCCTCTGATTGTGACTGGGCTCTGACTGTGACTAGGCTCCAATTGTAACTTGGCTCTGAATGTGACTGGGTTCTGATTGTGACTGGGTTCCAATTGTGACTGGGATCGAACTGTGACTGGGCTCTGATGTGACTGGGCTCTGATTGTGACTGGGCTCTGATTGTGACTGGGTTCTGAATGTGACTGGGTTCTGACTGTGACTGGGCTCTGACTGTGACTGGGCTCTGATTGTGACTGGGCTCTAACTGTGACTGGCCTCGGATTGTGACTGGGCTCTGACTGTGACTAGGCTCCGATTGTGACTGGGCTCTGATTGTGACTGGGTTCTGAATGTGACTGGGTTCTGACTGTGACTGGGCTCTGACTGTGACTGGGCTCTGATTGTGACTGGGCTCAGACTGTGACTGGCCTCTGAGTGTGACCGGGCTCTGACTGTGACTGGGCTCCGAAAATAACTGGGCTCTGATTGTGACTGGGCTCAGACTGTGACTGGCTTCCGATTGTGACTGGGCTCTGACTGTGACTGGGCACTGATTGTGACGGTGCTCTGATTGTGACTGGGTTCAGATTGTGACTGGGCTTGGCTGTGACTGGGCTCTGATTGTGACTGGGCTCAGACTGTGACTGGCCTCTGAGTGTGATCGGGCTCTGGCTGTGACTGGGCTCCGATTGTAACTGGGCTCTGATTGTGACTGGGTTCTGAATGTGACTGCGTTCTGACTGTGACTGGGATCTGACTGTGACTGGGCTCTGACTGTGACTGGGCTCTGATTGTGACTGGGCTCTGACTGTGACTGGGTTCTGACTGACTGTGCTCTGATTGTGACTGGGTTATGACTGTGACTGGGCTCTGATTGTGACTGGGCTCTGATTGTGACTGGGCTCTGATAGTGACTGGGCTCTGACTGTGACTGGGCTCTGACTGTGACTGGGCTCTGATTGTGACTGTGCTCTGACTGTGACTGGGCTCTGATTGTGACTGGGTTCTGACTGTGACTGGGCTCTGAGTGTGACTGGGCACTGACTGTGACTAGGCTCTGATTGTGACAAGGCTGTGATTGTGACTGGGTTCTGATTGTGACTAGGTTCTGATTGTGACTGGGTTCTGACTGTGACTGGGCTCTGACTGGGAGTGGGCTCTGACTGTGAATGGGCTTTGATTGTGACTGGGCTCTGACTGTGACTGGCCTCTGATTGTGACTGGCCTCTGATTGTGACTGACCTCTCATTGTGACTGGGCTCTGACTGTGATTAGGCTCCAATTGTAACTGGGCTGTGATTGTAACTGGGTTCTGATTGTGACTGGGTTCCAATTGTGACGGAACTGACTGTAATGGGCTCTGACTGTGACTGGGCTCTGATTGTGACTGGGCTCCGACTGTGACTGGGCTCTGATTGTGACTGGGTTCTGACTGTGACTGGCCTCGGATTGTGACTGGGCTCTGATTGTGACTAGGCTCCAATTGTGACTGGGCTCTGATTGTGACTGGGTTCTGAATGTGACTGGGTTCTGACTGTGACTGGGCTCTGACTGTGACTGGGCTCTGATTGTGACTGGGCTCAGACGGTGACTGGCCTCTGAGTGTGACCGGGCTCTGACTTGACTGGGCTCCGATTGAAACTGGGCTCTGATTGTGACTGGGCTCAGACTGTGACAGGGTTCCGATTGTGACTGGGCACTGAATGTCACTGAGCTCTGATTGTGACGGTGCTCTGATTGTGACTGGGTTCTGATTGTGACTGGGCTTGGCTGTGACTGGGCTCTGATTGTGACTGGCCTCTGATCGTAACTGAGTTCTAACTGTGACTGGGCTCTGATTGTGACTGGGTTCTGATTGTGACTGGGTTCAGATTGTGACTGGGTTCCGATTTTTACTGGGTTCTGACTGTGACTGTGCACTGATTGTGACTGGGCTCTGATTGTGACAAGGCTCTGATTGTGACTGGGTTCTGATTGTGACTGGGCTCTGATTGTGACTGGGTTCTGACTGTGACTGGGTTCTGACTGTGACTGGGCTCAGACTGTGACTGGGCTCAGACTGTGATTGGGTTCTGATTGTGACTAGGCTCTGAATGTGACTGGGTTCTGATTGTGACTGGGTTCCGATTGTGACTGGGTTCTGACTGTGACTGGGCTCTGACTGGGACTGGGCTCTGACTGTGAATGGGCTTTGATTGTGACTGGGCTCTGACTGTGACTGGCCTCTGATTGTGACTGGCCTCTGATTGTGACTGGCCTCTGATTGTGACTGGGCTCTGACTGTGACTAGGCTCCAATTGTAACTGGGCTCTGAATGTGACTGGGTTCTGATTGTGACTGGGTTCCAATTGTGACTGGGATCTGACTGTGACTGGGCTCTGATGTGACTGGGCTCTGATTGTGACTGGGCTCTGATTGTGACTGGGTTCTGAATGTGACTGGGTTCTGACTGTGACTGGGCTCTGACTGTGACTGGGCTCTGATTGTGACTGGGCTCTAACTGTGACTGGCCTCGGAATGTGACTGGGCTCTGACTGTGACTAGGCTCCGATTGTGACTGGGCTCTGATTGTGACTGGGTTCTGAATGTGACTGGGTTCTGACTGTGACTGGGCTCTGATTGTGACTGGGCTCTAATTGTGACTGGGATCTGACTGTGACTGGCCTCTGATGTGACTGGGCTCTGATTGTGACTGGGCTCTGATTGTGACTGGGTTCTGAATGTGACTGGGTTCTGACTGTGACTGGGCTCAGACTGTGACTGGGCCCTGACTGTGGCTAGGCTCTGATTGTGACTGGGTTCTGATTGTGACTAGGCTCTGATTGTGACTAGGCTCTGAATGTGACTGGGTTCTGATTGTGACTGGGTTCCGATTGTGACTGGGTTCTGACTGTGACTGGGCTCTGACAGGGACTGGGCTCTGACTGTGACTGGGCTTTGATTGTGCCTGGGCTCTGACTGTGACTGGCCTCTGATTGTGACTGGTCTCTGATTGTGACTGGCCTCTGATTGTGACTGGGCTCTGACTGTGACTAGGCTCCAATTGTAACTGGGCTCTGAATGTGACTGGGTTCTGATTGTGACTGGGTTCCAATTGTGACTGGGCTCTGATTGTGACTGGGCTCTAACTGTGACTGGCCTCGGATTGTGACTGGGCTCTGACTGTGACTAGGCTCCGATTGTGACTGGGCTCTGATTGTGACTGGGTTCAGAATGTGACTGGGTTCTGACTGTGACTGGGCTCTGACTGTGACTGGGCTCTGATTGTGACTGGGCTCAGACTGTGACTGGCCTCTGAGTGTGACCGGGCTCTGGCTGTGAATGGGCTCCGATTGTAACTGGGCTCTGATTGTGACTGGGTTCTGAATGTGACTGCGTTCTGACTGTGACTGGGCTCTGACTGTGACTGGGCTCTGACTGTGACTGGGCTCTGATTGTGACTGGGCTCTGACTGTGACTGGGTTCTGACTGACTGTGCTCTGATTGTGACTGGGTTATGACTGTGACTGGGCTCTGATTGTGACTGGGCTCTGATTGTGACTGGGTTCTGATAGTGACTGGGCTCTGACTGTGACTGGGCTCTGACTGTGACTGGGCTCTGATTGTGACTGTGCTCTGACTGTGACTGGGCTCTGATTGTGACTGGGCTCTGATTGTGACTGGGCTCTGATTGTGACTGGGTTCTGACTGTGACTGGGCTCTGAGTGTGACTGGGCTCTGACTGTGACTAGGCTCTGATTGTGACAAGGCTGTGATTGTGACTGGGTTCTGATTGTGACTGGGTTCTGATTGTGACTGGGTTCTGACTGTGACTGGGCTCTGACTGGGACTGGGCTCTGACTGTGAATGGGCTTTGATTGTGACTGGGCTCTGACTGTGACTGGCCTCTGATTGTGACTGGCCTCTGATTGTGACTGACCTCTCATTGTGACTGGGCTCTGACTGTGATTAGGCTCCAATTGTAACTGGGCTGTGATTGTGACTGGGTTCTGATTGTGACTGGGTTCCAATTGTGACGGAACTGACTGTGATGGGCTCTGACTGTGACTGGGCTCTGATTGTGACTGGGCTCCGACTGTGACTGGGCTCTGATTGTGACTGGGTTCTGACTGTGACTGGGCTCTGATTGTGACTGGGCTCTGATTGTGACTGGGTTCTGAATGTGACTGGGTTCTGACTGTGACTGGGCTCTGACTGTGACTGGGCTCTGATTGTGACTGGGCTCAGACTGTGACTGGCCTCTGAGTGTGACCGGGCTCTGACTGTGACTGGGCTCCGATTGAAGCTGGGCTCTGATTGTGACTGGGCTCAGACTGTGACAGGGTTCCGATTGTGACTGGGCACTGACTGTCACTGAGCTCTGATTGTGACTGTGCTCTGATTGTGACTGGGTTCTGATTGTGACTGGGCTTGGCTGTGACTGGGCTCTGATTGTGACTGGCCTCTGATTGTAACTGAGTTCTAACTGTGACTGGGCTCTGATTGTGACTGGGTTCTGATTGTGACTGGGTTCAGATTGTGACTGGGTTCCGATTTTTACTGGGTTCTGACCGTGACTGGGCTCTGATTGTGACTGGGCTCTGATTGTGACAAGGCTCTGATTGTGACTGGGTTCTGATTGTGACTGGGCTCTGATTGTGACTGGGTTCTGACTGTGACTGGGTTCTGACTGTGACTGGGCTCAGACTGTGACTGGGCTCAGACTGTGATTGGGTTCTGATTGGGACTAGGCTCTGAATGTGACTGGGTTCTGATTGTGACTGGGTTCCGATTGTGACTGGGTTCTGACTGTGACTGGGCTCTGACTGGGACTGGGCTCTGACTGTGAATGGGCTTTGATTGTGACTGGGCTCTGACTGTGACTGGCCTCTGATTGTGACTGGCCTCTGATTGTGACTGGCCTCTGATTGTGACTGGGCTCTGACTGTGACTAGGCTCCAATTGTAAATGGGCTCTGAATGTGACTGGGTTCTGATTGTGACTGGGTTCCAATTGTGACTGGGATCTGACTGTGACTGGGTTCTGATGTGACTGGGCTCTGATTGTGACTGGGCTCTGATTGTGACTGGGTTCTGAATGTGACTGGGTTCTGACTGTGACTGGGCTCTGACTGTGACTGGGCTCTGATTGTGACTGGGCTCTAACTGTGACTGGCCTCGGATTGTGACTGGGCTCTGACTGTGACTAGGCTCCGATTGTGACTGGGCTCTGATTGTGACTGGGTTCTGAATGTGACTGGGTTCTGACTGTGACTGGGCTCTGACTGTGACTGGGCTCTGATTGTGACTGGGCTCAGACTGTGACTGGCCTCTGAGTGTGACCGGGCTCTGACTGTGACTGGGCTCCGATTGTAACTGGGCTCTGATTGTGACTGGGCTCAGACTGTGACTGGCTTCCGATTGTGACTGGGCTCTGACTGTGACTGGGCACTGATTGTGACGGTGCTCTGATTGTGACTGGGTTCTGATTGTGACTGGGCTTGGCTGTGGCTGGGCACTGATTGTGACTGGCCTCTGATTGTGACTGAGTTCTAACTGTGACTGGGCTCTGATTGTGACTGGGCTCTGATTGTGACTGGGTTCAGATTGTGACTGGGTTCCGATTGTTACCGGGATCTGACTGTGACTGGGCTCTGATTGTGACTGGGCTCTGATTGTGACTGGGCTCTGATGGTGACTGGGTTCTGAATGTGACTGGGTTCTGACTGTGACTGGGCTCAGACTGTGACTGGGCTCAGACTGTGACTGGGCCCTGACTGTGACTAGGCTCTGATTGTGACTGGGTTCTGATTGAGACTAGGCTCTGATTGTGACTAGGCTCTGAATGTGACTGGGTTCTGATTGTGACTGGGTTCCGATTGTGACTGGGTTCTGACTGTGAATGGGCTCTGACTGGGACTGGGCTCTGACTGTGACTGGGCTTTGATTGTGACTGGGCTCTGACTGTGACTGGCCTCTGATTGTGACTGGTCTCTGATTGTGACTGGCCTCTGATTGTGACTGGGCCCTGACTGTGACTAGGCTCCAATTGTAACTGGGCTCTGAATGTGACTGGGTTCTGATTGTGACTGGGTTCCAATTGTGACTGGGCTCTGATTGTGACTGGGCTCTAACTGTGACTGGCCTCGGATTGTGACTGGGCTCTGACTGTGACTAGGCTCCGATTGTGACTGGGCTCTGATTGTGACTGGGTTCTGAATGTGACTGGGTTCTGACTGTGACTGGGCTCTGACTGTGACTGGGCTCTGATTGTGACTGGGCTCAGACTGTGACTGGCCTCTGAGTGTGACCGGGCTCTGGCTGTGAATGGGCTCCGATTGTAACTGGGCTCTGATTGTGACTGGGTTCTGAATGTGACTGCGTTCTGACTGTGACTGGGCTCTGACTGTGACTGGGCTCTGACTGTGACTGGGCTCTGATTGTGACTGGGCTCTGACTGTGACTGGGTTCTGACTGACTGTGCTCTGATTGTGACTGGGTTATGACTGTGACTGGGCTCTGATTGTGACTGGGCTCTGATTGTGACTGGGTTCTGATAGTGACTGGGCTCTGACTGTGACTGGGCTCTGACTGTGACTGGGCTCTGATTGTGACTGTGCTCTGACTGTGACTGGGCTCTGATTGTGACTGGGCTCTGATTGTGACTGGGCTCTGATTGTGACTGGGCTCTGACTGTGACTAGGCTCCAATTGTAACTGGGCTCTGAATGTGACTGGGTTCTGATTGTGACTGGGTTCCAATTGTGACTGGGATCTGACTGAGACTGGGCTCTGACTGTGACTGGGCTCTGATTGTGACTGGGCTCTAACTGTGACTGGCCTCGGATTGTGACTGGGCTCGGACTGTGACTAGGCTCCGATTGTGACTGGGCTCTGATTGTGACTGGGTTCTGAATATGACTGGGTTCTGACTGTGACTGGGCTCTGACTGTGACTGGGCTCTGATTGTGACTGGGCTCAGATTGTGACTGGCCTCTGAGTGTGTCCAGGCTCTGGCTGTGACTGGGCTCCGATTGTAACTGGGCTCTGATTGTGACTGGGCTCTGACTGTGACTGGGCACTGATTGTGACGGTGCTCTGATTGTGACTGGGTTCTGATTGTGACTGGGCTTGGCTGTGACTGGCCTCTGATTGTGACTGGCCTCTGATTGTGACTGAGTTCTAACTGTGACTGGGCTCTGATTGTGACTGGGCTCTGATTGTGACTGGGTTCAGATTGTGACTGGTTTCCGATTGTTACTGGGATCTGACTGTAACTGGGCTCTGATTGTGACTGGGCTCTGATTGTGACTGGGCTCTGATTGTGACAAGGCTCTGATTGTGACTGGGTTCTGATTGTGACTGGGTTCCAATTGTGACTGGGATCTGACTGTGACTGGGTTCTGATGTGACTGGGCTCTGATTGTGACTGGGCTCTGATTGTGACTGGGTTCTGAATGTGACTGGGTTCTGACTGTGACTGGGCTCTGACTGTGACTGGGCTCTGATTGTGACTGGGCTCTAACTGTGACTGGCCTCGGATTGTGACTGGGCTCTGACTGTGACTAGGCTCCGATTGTGACTGGGCTCTGATTGTGACTGGGTTCTGAATGTGACTGGGTTCTGACTGTGACTGGGCTCCGATTGAAACTGGGCTCTGATTGTGACTGGGCTCAGACTGTGACAGGGTTCCGATTGTGACTGGGCACTGACTGTCACTGAGCTCTGATTGTGACTGTGCTCTGATTGTGACTGGGTTCTGATTGTGACTGGGCTTGGCTGTGACTGGGCTCTGATTGTGACTGGCCTCTGATTGTAACTGAGTTCTAACTGTGACTGGGCTCTGATTGTGACTGGGTTCTGATTGTGACTGGGTTCAGATTGTGACTGGGTTCCGATTTTTACTGGGTTCTGACTGTGACTGGGCTCTGATTGTGACTGGGCTCTGATTGTGACAAGGCTCTGATTGTGACTGGGTTCTGATTGTGACTGGGCTCTGATTGTGACTGGGTTCTGACTGTGACTGGGTTCTGACTGTGACTGGGCTCAGACTGTGACTGGGCTCAGACTGTGATTGGGTTCTGATTGGGACTAGGCTCTGAATGTGACTGGGTTCTGATTGTGACTGGGTTCCGATTGTGACTGGGTTCTGACTGTGACTGGGCTCTGACTGGGACTGGGCTCTGACTGTGAATGGGCTTTGATTGTGACTGGGCTCTGACTGTGACTGGCCTCTGATTGTGACTGGCCTCTGATTGTGACTGGCCTCTGATTGTGACTGGGCTCTGACTGTGACTAGGCTCCAATTGTAACTGGGCTCTGAATGTGACTGGGTTCTGATTGTGACTGGGTTCCAATTGTGACTGGGATCTGACTGTGACTGGGTTCTGATGTTACTGGGCTCTGATTGTGACTGGGCTCTGATTGTGACTGGGTTCTGAATGTGACTGGGTTCTGACTGTGACTGGGCTCTGACTGTGACTGGGCTCTGATTGTGACTGGGCTCTAACTGTGACTGGCCTCGGATTGTGACTGGGCTCTGACTGTGACTAGGCTCCGATTGTGACTGGGCTCTGATTGTGACTGGGTTCTGAATGTGACTGGGTTCTGACTGTGACTGGGCTCTGACTGTGACTGGGCTCTGACTGTGACTGGGCTCAGACTGTGACTGGCCTCTGAGTGTGACCGGGCTCTGACTGTGACTGGGCTCCGATTGTAACTGGGCTCTGATTGTGACTGGGCTCAGACTGTGACTGGCTTCCGATTGTGACTGGGCTCTGACTGTGACTGGGCACTGATTGTGACGGTGCTCTGACTGTGACTGGGTTCTGATTGTGACTGGGCTTGGCTGTGACTGGGCTCTGATTGTGACTGGGCTCTGATTGTGACTGAGTTCTAACTGTGACTGGGCTCTGATTGTGACTGGGCTCTGATTGTGACTGGGTTCAGATTGTGACTGGGTTCCGATTGTTACCGGGATCTGACTGTGACTGGGCTCTGATTGTGACTGGGCTCTGATTGTGACTGGGCTCTGATGGTGACTGGGTTCTGAATGTGACTGGGTTCTGACTGTGACTGGGCTCAGACTGTGACTGGGCTCAGACTGTGACTGGGCCCTGACTGTGACTAGGCTCTGATTGTGACTGGGTTCTGATTGAGACTAGGCTCTGATTGTGACTAGGCTCTGAATGTGACTGGGTTCTGATTGTGACTGGGTTCTGACTGTGAATGGGCTCTGACTGGGACTGGGCTCTGACTGTGACTGGGCTTTGATTGTGACTGGGCTCTGACTGTGACTGGCCTCTGATTGTGACTGGTCTCTGATTGTGACTGGCCTCTGATTGTGACTGGGCTCTGACTGTGACTAGGCTCCAATTGTAACTGGGCTCTGAATGTGACTGGGTTCTGATTGTGACTGGGTTCCAATTGTGACTGGGATCTGACTGAGACTGGGCTCTGACTGTGACTGGGCTCTGATTGTGACTGGGCTCTAACTGTGACTGGCCTCGGATTGTGACTGGGCTCGGACTGTGACTAGGCTCCGATTGTGACTGGGATCTGATTGTGACTGGGTTCTGAATATGACTGGGTTCTGACTGTGACTGGGCTCTGACTGTGACTGGGCTCTGATTGTGACTGGGCTCAGATTGTGACTGGCCTCTGAGTGTGACCGGGCTCTGGCTGTGACTGGGCTCCGATTGTAACTGGGCTCTGATTGTGACTGGGCTCTGACTGTGACTGGGCACTGATTGTGACGGTGCTCTGATTGTGACTGGGTTCTGATTGTGACTGGGCTTGGCTGTGACTGGCCTCTGATTGTGACTGGCCTCTGATTGTGACTGAGTTCTAACTGTGACTGGGCTCTGATTGTGACTGGGCTCTGATTGTGACTGGGTTCAGATTGTGACTGGTTTCCGATTGTTACTGGGATCTGACTGTAACTGGGCTCTGATTGTGACTGGGCTCTGATTGTGACTGGGCTCTGATTGTGACAAGGCTCTGATTGTGACTGGGTTCTGATTGTGACTGGGTTCCAATTGTGACTGGGATCTGACTGTGACTGGGTTCTGATGTGACTGGGCTCTGATTGTGACTGGGCTCTGATTGTGACTGGGTTCTGAATGTGACTGGGTTCTGACTGTGACTGGGCTCTGACTGTGACTGGGCTCTGATTGTGACTGGGCTCTAACTGTGACTGGCCTCGGATTGTGACTGGGCTCTGACTGTGACTAGGCTCCGATTGTGACTGGGCTCTGATTGTGACTGGGTTCTGAATGTGACTGGGTTCTGACTGTGACTGGGCTCTGACTGTGACTGGGCTCTGACTGTGACTGGGCTCAGACTGTGACTGGCCTCTGAGTGTGACCGGGCTCTGACTGTGACTGGGCTCCGATTGTAACTGGGCTCTGATTGTGACTGGGCTCAGACTGTGACTGGCTTCCGATTGTGACTGGGCTCTGACTGTGACTGGGCACTGATTGTGACGCTGCTCTGACTGTGACTGGGTTCTGATTGTGACTGGGCTTGGCTGTGACTGGGCTCTGATTGTGACTGGCCTCTGATTGTGACTGAGTTCTAACTGTGACTGGGCTCTGATTGTGACTGGGTTCTGATTGTGACTGGGTTCAGATTGTGACTGGGTTCCGATTGTTACCGGGATCTGACTGTGACTGGGCTCTGATTGTGACTGGGCTCTGATTGTGACTGGGCTCTGATGGTGACTGGGTTCTGAATGTGACTGGGTTCTGACTGTGACTGGGCTCAGACTGTGACTGGGCTCAGACTGTGACTGGGCCCTGACTGTGACTAGGCTCTGATTGTGACTGGGTTCTGATTGAGACTAGGCTCTGATTGTGACTAGGCTCTGAATGTGACTGGGTTCTGATTGTGACTGGGTTCTGACTGTGAATGGGCTCTGACTGGGACTGGGCTCTGACTGTGACTGGGCTTTGATTGTGACTGGGCTCTGACTGTGACTGGCCTCTGATTGTGACTGGTCTCTGATTGTGACTGGCCTCTGATTGTGACTGGGCTCTGACTGTGACTAGGCTCCAATTGTAACTGGGCTCTGAATGTGACTGGGTTCTGAATATGACTGGGTTCTGACTGTGACTGGGCTCTGACTGTGACTGGGCTCTGATTGTGACTGGGCTCAGATTGTGACTGGCCTCTGAGTGTGACCGGGCTCTGGCTGTGACTGGGCTCCGATTGTAACTGGGCTCTGATTGTGACTGGGCTCTGACTGTGACTGGGCACTGATTGTGACGGTGCTCTGATTGTGACTGGGTTCTGATTGTGACTGGGCTTGGCTGTGACTGGCCTCTGATTGTGACTGGCCTCTGATTGTGACTGAGTTCTAACTGTGACTGGGCTCTGATTGTGACTGGGCTCTGATTGTGACTGGGTTCAGATTGTGACTGGTTTCCGATTGTTACTGGGATCTGACTGTAACTGGGCTCTGATTGTGACTGGGCTCTGATTGTGACTGGGCTCTGATTGTGACAAGGCTCTGATTGTGACTGGGTTCTGATTGTGACTGGGCTCAGACTGTGACTGGGTTCTGACTGTGACTGGTTTCTGATGGTGACTGGGCTCAGACTGTTACTGGGCTCTGACTGTGACTGGGCTCTGACTGTGACTGGGCTCTGATTGTGACAAGGCTCTGATTGTGACTGGGCTCTGACTGTGACTAGGCTCTGGCTGTGACTGGGCTCTGGCTGTGACTGGGCTTGATTGTGACTGGGCTCTGATTGTGACTAAGTTCTAACTGTGACTGGGCTCTGATTGTGACTAGGCTCCGATTGTGACTGGCCTCTGTTTGTGACTAGGCTCTGGCTGTGACTGGGCTCTGGCTGTGACTGGGCTTGATTGTGACTGGGCTCTGATTGTGACTAAGTTCTAACTGTGACTGGGCTCTGATTGTGACTGGGCTCTGATTGTGAATAGGCTCTGATTGTGACTGGGCTCTGATTGTGACTGGGTTCTGATTGTGACTGGGTTCTGACTGTGACTGGGATCTGACTGTGACTGGGCTCTGATTGTGATTGGGCTCAGACTGTGACTGGCCTCTGAGTGTGACTGGGCTCTGGCTGTGAATGCGCTCTGATTGTAACTGGGCTCTGATTGTGACTGGGTTCTGAATGTGACTGCGTTCTGACTGTGACTGGGCTCTGACTGTGACTGGGCTCTGACTGTGACTGGGCTCTGATTGTGACTGGGCTCTGACTGTGACTGGGTTCTGACTGACTGTGCTCTGATTGTGACTGGGTTATGACTGTGACTGGGCTCTGATTGTGACTGGGCTCTGATTGTGACTGGGCTCTGATAGTGACTGGGCTCTGACTGTGACTGGGCTCTGACTGTGACTGGGCTCTGATTGTGACTGTGCTCTGACTGTGACTGGGCTCTGATTGTGACTGGGCTCTGATTGTGACTGGGCTCTGATTGTGACTGGGTTCTGACTGTGACTGGGCTCTGAGTGTGACTGGGCTCTGACTGTGACTAGGCTCTGATTGTGACAAGGCTGTGATTGTGACTGGGCTCTGATTGTGACAAGGCTCTGATTGTGACTGGGCTCTGACTGTGACTAGGCTCTGGCTGTGACTGGGCTCTGGCTGTGACTGGGCTTGATTGTGACTGGGCTCTGATTGTGACTAAGTTCTAACTGTGACTGGGCTCTGATTGTGACTAGGCTCCGATTGTGACTGGCCTCTGATTGTGACTAGGCTCTGGCTGTGACTGGGCTCTGGCTGTGACTGGGCTTGATTGTGACTGGGCTCTGATTGTGACTAAGTTCTAACTGTGACTGGGCTCTGATTGTGACTGGGCTCTGATTGTGACTAGGCTCTGATTGTGACTGGGCTCTGATTGTGACTGGGTTCTGATTGTGACTGGGTTCTGACTGTGACTGGGATCTGACTGTGACTGGGCTCTGATTGTGATTGGGCTCAGACTGTGACTGGCCTCTGAGTGTGACCGGGCTCTGGCTGTGAATGGGCTCTGATTGTAACTGGGCTCTGATTGTGACTGGGTTCTGAATGTGACTGCGTTCTGACTGTGACTGGGCTCTGACTGTGACTGGGCTCTGACTGTGACTGGGCTCTGATTGTGACTGGGCTCTGACTGTGACTGGGTTCTGACTGACTGTGCTCTGATTGTGACTGGGTTATGACTGTGACTGGGCTCTGATTGTGACTGGGCTCTGATTGTGACTGGGCTCTGATAGTGACTGGGCTCTGACTGTGACTGGGCTCTGACTGTGACTGGGCTCTGATTGTGACTGTGCTCTGACTGTGACTGGGCTCTGATTGTGACTGGGCTCTGATTGTGACTGGGCTCTGATTGTGACTGGGTTCTGACTGTGACTGGGCTCTGAGTGTGACTGGGCTCTGACTGTGACTAGGCTCTGATTGTGACAAGGCTGTGATTGTGACTGGGTTCTGATTGTTACTGGGTTCTGATTGTGACTGGGTTCTGACTGTGACTGGGCTCTGACTGGGACTGGGCTCTGACTGTGAATGGGCTTTGATTGTGACTGGGCTCTGACTGTGACTGGCCTGTGATTGTGACTGGCCTCTGATTGTGACTGACCTCTCATTGTGACTGGGCTCTGACTGTGATTAGGCTCCAATTGTAACTGGGCTGTGATTGTGACTGGGTTCTGATTGTGACTGGGTTCCAATTGTGACGGAACTGACTGTGATGGGCTCTGACTGTGACTGGGCTCTGATTGTGACTGGGCTCTGACTGTGACTGGGCTCTGATTGTGACTGGGTTCTGACTGTGACTGGCCTCGGATTGTGACAGGGCTCTGATTGTGACTAGGCTCCAATTGTGACTGGGCTTTGATTGTGACTGGGTTCTGAATGTGACTGGGTTCTGACTGTGACTGGGCTCTGACTGTGACTGGGCTCTGATTGTGACTGGGCTCAGACTGTGACTGGCCTCTGAGTGTGACCGGGCTCTGACTGTGACTGGGCTCCGATTGAAACTGGGCTCTGATTGTTACTGGGCTCAGACTGTGACAGGGTTCCGATTGTGACTGGGCACTGACTGTCACTGAGCTCTGATTGTGACTGTGCTCTGATTGTGACTGGGTTCTGATTGTGACTGGGCTTGGCTGTGACTGGGCTCTGATTGTGACTGGCCTCTGATTGTAACTGAGTTCTAACTGTGACTGGGCTCTGATTGTGACTGGGTTCTGATTGTGACTGGGTTCAGATTGTGACTGGGTTCCGATTTTTACTGGGTTCTGACTGTGACTGGGCTCTGATTGTGACTGGGCTCTGATTGTGACAAGGCTCTGATTGTGACTGGGTTCTGATTGTGACTGGGCTCTGATTGTGACTGGGTTCTGACTGTGACTGGGTTCTGACTGTGACTGGGCTCTGACTGTGACTGGGCTCAGACTGTGATTGGGTTCTGATTGGGACTAGGCTCTGAATGTGACTGGGTTCTGATTGTGACTGGGTTCCGATTGTGACTGGGTTCTGACTGTGACTGGGCTCTGACTGGGACTGGGCTCTGACTGTGAATGGGCTTTGATTGTGACTGGGCTCTGACTGTGACTGGCCTCTGATTGTGACTGGCCTCTGATTGTGACTGGCCTCTGATTGTGACTGGGCTCTGACTGTGACTAGGCTGCAATTGTAACTGGGCTCTGAATGTGACTGGGTTCAGATTGTGACTGGGTTCCAATTGTGACTGGGATCTGACTGTGACTGGGCTCTGATGTGACTGGGCTCTGATTGTGACTGGGCTCTGATTGTGACTGGGTTCTGAATGTGACTGGGTTCTGACTGTGACTGGGCTCTGACTGTGACTGGGCTCTGATTGTGACTGGGCTCTAACTGTGACTGGCCTCGGATTATGACTGGGCTCTGAATGTGACTAGGCTCCGATTGTGACTGGGCTCTGATTGTGACTGGGTTCTGAATGTGACTGGCTTCTGACTGTGACTGGGCTCTGACTGTGACTGGGCTCTGATTGTGACTGGGCTCCGACTGTGACTGGCCTCTGAGTGTGACCGGGCTCTGACTGTGACTGGGCTCCGATTGTAACTGGGCTCTTATTGTGACTGGGCTCAGACAGTGACTGGCTTCCGATTGTGACTGGGCTCTGACTGTGACTGGGCACTGATTGTGACGGTGCTCTGATTGTGACTGGGTTCTGATTGTGACTGGGCTTGGCTGTGACTGGGCTCTGATTGTGACTGGCCTCTGATTGTGACTGAGTTCTAACTGTGACTGGGCTCTGATTGTGACTGGGCTCTGATTGTGACTGGGTTCAGAATGTGACTGGGTTCCGATTGTTACCGGGATCTGACTGTGACTGGGCTCTGATTGTGACTGGGCTCTGATTGTGACTGGGCTCTGATTGTGACTGGGTTCTGAATGTGACTGGGTTCTGACTGTGACTGGGCTCAGACTGTGACTGGGCTCAGACTGTGACTGGGCCCTGACTGTGACTAGGCTCTGATTGTGACTGGGTTCTGATTGTGACTAGGCTCTGATTGTGACTAGGCTCTGTATGTGACTGGGTTCTGATTGTGACTGGGTTCCGATTGTGACTGGGTTCTGACTGTGAATGGGCTCTGACTGGGACTGGGCTCTGACTGTGACTGGGCTTTGATTGTGACTGGGCTCTGACTGTGACTGGCCTCTGATTGTGACTGGTCTCTGATTGTGACTGGCCTCTGATTGTGACTGGGCTCTGACTGTGACTAGGCTCCAATTGTAACTGGGCTCTGAATGTGACTGGGTTCTGATTGTGACTGGGTTCCAATTGTGACTGGGATCTGACTGTGACTGGGCTCTGATGTGACTGGGCTCTGATTGTGACTGGGCTCTGATTGTGACTGGGTTCTGAATGTGACTGGGTTCTGACTGTGACTGGGTTCTGATTGTGACTGGGTTCCAATTGTGACTGGGATCTGACTGTGACTGGGCTCTGATGTGACTGGGCTCTGATGTGACTGGTCTCTGATTGTGACTGGCCTCTGATTGTGACTGGGCTCTGACTGTGACTAGGCTCCAATTGTAACTGGGCTCTGAATGTGACTGGGTTCTGATTGTGACTGGGTTCCAATTGTGACTGGGATCTGACTGTGACTGGGCTCTGACTGTGACTGGGCTCTGATTGTGACTGGGCTCTAACTGTGACTGGCCTCGGATTGTGACTGGGCTCGGACTGTGACTAGGCTCCGATTGTGACTGGGCTCTGATTGTTACTGGGTTCTGAATATGACTGGGTTCTGACTGTGACTGGGCTCTGACTGTGACTGGGCTCTGATTGTGACTGGGCTCAGATTGTGACTGGCCTCTGAGTGTGACCGGGCTCTGGCTGTGACTGGGCTCCGATTGTAACTGGGCTCTGATTGTGACTGGGCTCTGACTGTGACTGGGCACTGATTGTGACGGTGCTCTGATTGTGACTGGGTTCTGATTGTGACTGGGCTTGGCTGTGACTGGCCTCTGATTGTGACTGGCCTCTGATTGTGACTGAGTTCTAACTGTGACTGGGCTCTGATTGTGACTGGGCTCTGATTGTGACTGGGTTCAGATTGTGACTGGGTTCTGACTGTGACTGGGCTCTGACTGTGACTGGGCTCTGATTGTGACTGGGCTCAGACTGTGACTGGCCTCTGAGTGTGACCGGGCTCTGACTGTGACTGGGCTCCGATTGAAACTGGGCTCTGATTGTTACTGGGCTCAGACTGTGACAGGGTTCCGATTGTGACTGGGCACTGACTGTCACTGAGCTCTGATTGTGACTGTGCTCTGATTGTGACTGGGTTCTGATTGTGACTGGGCTTGGCTGTGACTGCGCTCTGATTGTGACTGGCCTCTGATTGTAACTGAGTTCTAACTGTGACTGGGCTCTGATTGTGACTGGGTTCTGATTGTGACTGGGTTCAGATTGTGACTGGGTTCCGATTTTTACTGGGTTCTGACTGTGACTGGGCTCTGATTGTGACTGGGCTCTGATTGTGACAAGGCTCTGATTGTGACTGGGTTCTGATTGTGACTGGGCTCTGATTGTGACTGGGTTCTGACTGTGACTGGGTTCTGACTGTGACTGGGCTCAGACTGTGACTGGGCTCAGACTGTGATTGGGTTCTGATTGGGACTAGGCTCTGAATGTGACTGGGTTCTGATTGTGACTGGGTTCCGATTGTGACTGGGTTCTGACTGTGACTGGGCTCTGACTGGGACTGGGCTCTGACTGTGAATGGGCTTTGATTGTGACTGGGCTCTGACTGTGACTGGCCTCTGATTGTGACTGGCCTCTGATTGTGACTGGCCTCTGATTGTGACTGGGCTCTGACTGTGACTAGGCTGCAATTGTAACTGGGCTCTGAATGTGACTGGGTTCAGATTGTGACTGGGTTCCAATTGTGACTGGGATCTGACTGTGACTGGGCACTGATGTGACTGGGCTCTGATTGTGACTGGGCTCTGATTGTGACTGGGTTCTGAATGTGACTGGGTTCTGACTGTGACTGGGCTCTGACTGTGACTGGGCTCTGATTGTGACTGGGCTCTAACTGTGACTGGCCTCGGATTCTGACTGGGCTCTGACTGTGACTAGGCTCCGATTGTGACTGGGCTCTGATTGTGACTGGGTTCTGAATGTGACTGGCTTCTGACTGTGACTGGGCTCTGACTGTGACTGGGCTCTGATTGTGACTGGGCTCAGACTGTGACTGGCCTCTGAGTGTGACCGGGCTCTGACTGTGACTGGGCTCCGATTGTAACTGGGCTCTGATTGTGACTGGGCTCAGACAGTGACTGGCTTCCGATTGTGACTGGGCTCTGACTGTGACTGGGCACTGATTGTGACGGTGCTCTGATTGTGACTGGGTTCTGATTGTGACTGGGCTTGGCTGTGACTGGGCTCTGATTGTGACTGGCCTCTGATTGTGACTGAGTTCTAACTGTGACTGGGCTCTGATTGTGACTGGGCTCTGATTGTGACTGGGTTCAGATTGTGACTGGGTTCCGATTGTTACCGGGATCTGACTGTGACTGGGCTCTGATTGTGACTGGGCTCTGATTGTGACTGGGCTCTGATTGTGACTGGGTTCTGAATGTGACTGGGTTCTGACTGTGACTGGGCTCAGACTGTGACTGGGCTCAGACTGTGACTGGGCCCTGACTGTGACTAGGCTCTGATTGTGACTGGGTTCTGATTGTGACTAGGCTCTGATTGTGACTAGGCTCTGTATGTGACTGGGTTCTGATTGTGACTGGGTTCCGATTGTGACTGGGTTCTGACTGTGAATGGGCTCTGACTGGGACTGGGCTCTGACTGTGACTGGGCTTTGATTGTGACTGGGCTCTGTCTGTGACTGGCCTCTGATTGTGACTGGTCTCTGATTGTGACTGGCCTCTGATTGTGACTGGGCTCTGACTGTGACTAGGCTCCAATTGTAACTGGGCTCTGAATGTGACTGGGTTCTGATTGTGACTGGGTTCCAATTGTGACTGGGATCTGACTGTGACTGGGCTCTGACTGTGACTGGGCTCTGATTGTGACTGGGCTCTAACTGTGACTGGCCTCGGATTGTGACTGGGCTCGGACTGTGACTAGGCTCCGATTGTGACTGGGCTCTTATTGTTACTGGGTTCTGAATATGACTGGGTTCTGACTGTGACTGGGCTCTGACTGTGACTGGGCTCTGATTGTGACTGGGCTCAGATTGTGACTGGCCTCTGAGTGTGACCGGGCTCTGGCTGTGACTGGGCTCCGATTGTAACTGGGCTCTGATTGTGACTGGGCTCTGACTGTGACTGGGCACTGATTGTGACGGTGCTCTGATTGTGACTGGGTTCCAATTGTGACTGGGATCTGACTGTGACTGGGCTCTGACTGTGACTGGGCTCTGATTGTGACTGGGCTCTAACTGTGACTGGCCTCGGATTGTGACTGGGCTCGGACTGTGACTAGGCTCCGATTGTGACTGGGCTCTGATTGTTACTGGGTTCTGAATATGACTGGGTTCTGACTGTGACTGGGCTCTGACTGTGACTGGGCTCTGATTGTGACTGGGCTCAGATTGTGACTGGCCTCTGAGTGTGACCGGGCTCTGGCTGTGACTGGGCTCCGATTGTAACTGGGCTCTGATTGTGACTGGGCTCTGACTGTGACTGGGCACTGATTGTGACGGTGCTCTGATTGTGACTGGGTTCTGATTGTGACTGGGCTTGGCTGTGACTGGCCTCTGATTGTGACTGGCCTCTGATTGTGACTGAGTTCTAACTGTGACTGGGCTCTGATTGTGACTGGGCTCTGATTGTGACTGGGTTCAGATTGTGACTGGTTTCCGATTGTTACTGGGATCTGACTGTAACTGGGCTCTGATTGTGACTGGGCTCTGATTGTGACTGGGCTCTGATTGTGACAAGGCTCTGATTGTGACTGGGTTCTGATTGTGACTGGGCTCAGACTGTGACTGGGTTCTGATTGTGACTGGTTTCTGACGGTGACTGGGCTCAGACTGTTACTGGGCTCTGACTGTGACTGGGCTCTGACTGTGACTGGGCTCTGATTGTGACAAGGCTCTGATTGTGACTGGGCTCTGACTGTGACTAGGCTCCGATTGTGACTGGCCTCTGATTGTGACTAGGCTCTGGCTGTGACTGGGCTCTGGCTGTGACTGGGCTTGATTGTGACTGGGCTCTGATTGTGACTAAGTTCTAACTGTGACTGGGCTCTGATTGTGACTGGGCTCTGATTGTGACTAGGCTCTGATTGTGACTGGGCTCTGATTGTGACTGGGTTCTGATTGTGACTGGGTTCTGACTGTGACTGGGCTCTGATTGTGACTGGGCTCTGATTGTGACTGGGCTCAGACTGTGACTGGCCTCTGAGTGCGACCGGGCTCTGGCTGTGACTGGGCTCCGATTGTAACTGGGCTCTGATTGTGACTGGGCTCTGACTGTGACTGGGCACTGATTGTGACGGTGCTCTGATTGTGACTGGGTTCTGATTGTGACTGGGCTTGGCTGTGACTGGCCTCTGATTGTGACTGGCCTCTGATTGTGACTGAGTTCTAACTGTGACTGGGCTCTGATTGTGACTGGGCTCTGATTGTGACTGGGTTCAGATTGTGACTGGTTTCCGATTGTTACTGGGATCTGACTGTAACTGGGCTCTGATTGTGACTGGGCTCTGATTGTGACTGGGCTCTGATTGTGACAAGGCTCTGATTGTGACTGGGTTCTGATTGTGACTGGGCTCAGACTGTGACTGGGTTATGACTGTGACTGGTTTCTGACGGTGACTGGGCTCAGACTGTTACTGGGCTCTGACTGTGACTGGGCTCTGACTGTGACTGGGCTCTGATTGTGACAAGGCTCCGATTGTGACTGGCCTCTGATTGTGACTAGGCTCTGGCTGTGACTGGGCTCTGGCTGTGACTGGGCCTGATTGTGACTGGGCCCTGATTGTGACTAAGTTCTAACTGTGACTGGGCTCTGATTGTGACTGGGCTCTGATTGTGACTAGGCTCTGATTGTGACTGGGCTCTGATTGTGAGTGGGTTCTGATTGTGACTGGGTTCTTACTGTGACTGGGCTCTGACTGTGACTGGGTTCTGACTGTGACTGGGCTCTGATTGTGACTGAGTTATGACTGTGACTGGGCTCTGATAGTGACTGGGCTCTGACTGTTACTGGGCTCTGATTGTGAGTGGGCTCTGACTGTGACTAGGCTCTGATTGTGACTAGGCTCTGATTGTGACTGGGTTCTGATTGTGACTGGGTTCCGATTATGACTGGGTTCTGACTGTGACTGGGCTCTGACTGTGAGTGGGCTCTGACTGTGAAAGGGCTTTGATTGTGACTGGGCTCTGACTGTGACTGGCCTCTGATTGTGACTGGCCTCTGATTGTGACAGGCCTCTGATTGTGACTAGGCACTGACTGTGACTAGGCTCTGATTGTCACTAGGCTCTGAATGTGACCAGGCGCTGATTGAGACTGGGCTCTGATTGTGACTAGGCTCCAATTGTGACTGGGCTCTGATTGTGAGTGGTTTCTGACTGTGACTGGGTTCCGATTGTGACTGGGCTCTGACTGTGACTGGGTTCTGATTGTGATTGGGTTCTGATTGTGACTGGGCTCTGACTATGACTGTGCTGTGACTGTGACTGGGCTCTGACTGTTACAAGGCTGTGACTGTGACAAGGCTCTGACTGGGACTGGGTTCTGACCGTGACTGGTTTCAGACTGTGACTGGGCTCTGATTGTGACTGGGCTCTGATTGTCACTGGGTTCAGATTGTGACTGGGTTCCGATTGTTACCGGGATCTGACTGTGACTGGGCTCTGATTGTGACTGGGCTCTGATTGTGACTGGGCTCTGATTGTGACTGGGTTCTGAATGTGACTGGGTTCTGACTGTGACTGGGCTCAGACTGTGACTGGGCTCAGACTGTGACTGGGCCCTGACTGTGACTAGGCTCTGATTGTGACTGGGTTCTGATTGTGACTAGGCTCTGAATGTGACTGGGTTCTGATTGTGACTGGGTTCCGATTGTGACTGGGTTCTGACTGTGAATGGGCTCTGACTGGGACTGGGCTCTGACTGTGACTGGGCTTTGATTGTGACTGGGCTCTGACTGTGACTGGCCTCTGATTGTGACTGGTCTCTGATTGTGACTGGCCTCTGATTGTGACTGGGCTCTGACTGTGACTAGGCTCCAATTGTAACTGGGCTCTGAATGTGACTGGGTTCTGATTGTGACTGGGTTCCAATTGTGACTGGGATCTGACTGTGACTGGGCTCTGACTGTGACTGGGCTCTGATTGTGACTGGGCTCTAACTGTGACTGGCCTCGGATTGTGACTGGGCTCGGACTGTGACTAGGCTCCGATTGTGACTGGGCTCTGATTGTGACTGGGTTCTGAATATGACTGGGTTCTGACTGTGACTGGGCTCTGACTGTGACTGGGCTCTGATTGTGACTGGGCTCAGATTGTGACTGGCCTCTGAGTGTGACCGGGCTCTGGCTGTGACTGGGCTCCGATTGTAACTGGGCTCTGATTGTGACTGGGCTCTGACTGTGACTGGGCACTGATTGTGACGGTGCTCTGATTGTGACTGGGTTCTGATTGTGACTGGGCTTGGCTGTGACTGGCCTCTGATTGTGACTGGCCTCTGATTGTGACTGAGTTCTAACTGTGACTGGGCTCTGATTGTGACTGGGCACTGATTGTGACTGGGTTCAGATTGTGACTGGTTTCCGATTGTTACTGGGATCTGACTGTAACTGGGCTCTGATTGTGACTGGGCTCTGATTGTGACTGGTCTCTGATTGTGACAAGGCTCTGATTGTGACTGGGTTCTGATTGTGACTGGGCTCAGACTGTGACTGGGTTCTGACTGTGACTGGTTTCTGACGGTGACTGGGCTCAGACTGTTACTGGGCTCTGACTGTGACTGGGCTCTGACTGTGACTGGGCTCTGATTGTGACAAGGCTCTGATTGTGACTGGGCTCTGACTGTGACTAGGCTCCGATTGTGACTGGCCGCTGATTGTGACTAGGCTCTGATTGTGACTGGGCTCTGAGAGTGACTGGGTTCTGATTGTGACTGGGTTCTGACTGTGACTGGGCTCTGACTGTGACTGGGCTCTGATTGTGACTGGGCTCAGACTGTGACTGGCCTCTGAGTGCGACCGGGCTCTGGCTGTGACTGGGCTCCGATTGTAACTGGGCTCTGATTGTGACTGGGCTCTGACTGTGACTGGGCACTGATTGTGACGGTGCTCTGATTGTGACTGGGATCTGATTGTGACTGGGCTTGGCTGTGACTGGCATCTGATTGTGACTGGCCTCTGATTGTGACTGAGTTCTAACTGTGACTGGGCTCTGATTGTGACTGGGCTCTGATTGTGACTGGGTTCAGATTGTGACTGGTTTCCGATTGTTACTGGGATCTGACTGTAACTGGGCTCTGATTGTGACTGGGCTCTGATTGTGACTGGGCTCTGATTGTGACAAGGCTCTGATTGTGACTGGGTTCTGATTGTGACTGGGCTCAGACTGTGACTGGGTTCTGACTTGACTGGTTTCTGACTGTGACTAGGCTCCGATTGTGACTGGGCTCTGATTGTGACTGGGTTCTGAATGTGACTGGCTTCTGACTGTGACTGGGCTCTGACTGTGACTGGGCTCTGATTGTGACTGGGCTCAGACTGTGACTGGCCTCTGAGTGTGACCGGGCTCTGACTGTGACTGGGCTCCGATTGTAACTGGGCTCTGATTGTGACTGGGCTCAGACAGTGACTGGCTTCCGATTGTGACTGGGCTCTGACTGTGACTGGGCACTGATTGTGACGGTGCTCTGATTGTGACTGGGTTCTGATTGTGACTGGGCTTGGCTGTGACTGGGCTCTGATTGTGACTGGCCTCTGATTGTGACTGAGTTCTAACTGTGACTGGGCTCTGATTGTGACTGGGCTCTGATTGTGACTGGGTTCAGATTGTGACTGGGTTCCGATTGTTACCGGGATCTGACTGTGACTGGGCTCTGATTGTGACTGGGCTCTGATTGTGACTGGGCTCTGATTGTGACTGGGTTCTGAATGTGACTGGGTTCTGACTGTGACTGGGCTCAGACTGTGACTGGGCTCAGACTGTGACTGGGCCCTGACTGTGACTAGGCTCTGATTGTGACTGGGTTCTGATTGTGACTAGGCTCTGATTGTGACTAGGCTCTGTATGTGACTGGGTTCTGATTGTGACTGGGTTCCGATTGTGACTGGGTTCTGACTGTGAATGGGCTCTGACTGGGACTGGGCTCTGACTGTGACTGGGCTTTGATTGTGACTGGGCTCTGTCTGTGACTGGCCTCTGATTGTGACTGGTCTCTGATTGTGACTGGCCTCTGATTGTGACTGGGCTCTGACTGTGACTAGGCTCCAATTGTAACTGGGCTCTGAATGTGACTGGGTTCTGATTGTGACTGGGTTCCAATTGTGACTGGGATCTGACTGTGACTGGGCTCTGACTGTGACTGGGCTCTGATTGTGACTGGGCTCTAACTGTGACTGGCCTCGGATTGTGACTGGGCTCGGACTGTGACTAGGCTCCGATTGTGACTGGGCTCTTATTGTTACTGGGTTCTGAATATGACTGGGTTCTGACTGTGACTGGGCTCTGACTGTGACTGGGCTCTGATTGTGACTGGGCTCAGATTGTGACTGGCCTCTGAGTGTGACCGGGCTCTGGCTGTGACTGGGCTCCGATTGTAACTGGGCTCTGATTGTGACTGGGCTCTGACTGTGACTGGGCACTGATTGTGACGGTGCTCTGATTGTGACTGGGTTCCAATTGTGACTGGGATCTGACTGTGACTGGGCTCTGACTGTGACTGGGCTCTGATTGTGACTGGGCTCTAACTGTGACTGGCCTCGGATTGTGACTGGGCTCGGACTGTGACTAGGCTCCGATTGTGACTGGGCTCTGATTGTTACTGGGTTCTGAATATGACTGGGTTCTGACTGTGACTGGGCTCTGACTGTGACTGGGCTCTGATTGTGACTGGGCTCAGATTGTGACTGGCCTCTGAGTGTGACCGGGCTCTGGCTGTGACTGGGCTCCGATTGTAACTGGGCTCTGATTGTGACTGGGCTCTGACTGTGACTGGGCACTGATTGTGACGGTGCTCTGATTGTGACTGGGTTCTGATTGTGACTGGGCTTGGCTGTGACTGGCCTCTGATTGTGACTGGCCTCTGATTGTGACTGAGTTCTAACTGTGACTGGGCTCTGATTGTGACTGGGCTCTGATTGTGACTGGGTTCAGATTGTGACTGGTTTCCGATTGTTACTGGGATCTGACTGTAACTGGGCTCTGATTGTGACTGGGCTCTGATTGTGACTGGGCTCTGATTGTGACAAGGCTCTGATTGTGACTGGGTTCTGATTGTGACTGGGCTCAGACTGTGACTGGGTTCTGATTGTGACTGGTTTCTGACGGTGACTGGGCTCAGACTGTTACTGGGCTCTGACTGTGACTGGGCTCTGACTGTGACTGGGCTCTGATTGTGACAAGGCTCTGATTGTGACTGGGCTCTGACTGTGACTAGGCTCCGATTGTGACTGGCCTCTGATTGTGACTAGGCTCTGGCTGTGACTGGGCTCTGGCTGTGACTGGGCTTGATTGTGACTGGGCTCTGATTGTGACTAAGTTCTAACTGTGACTGGGCTCTGATTGTGACTGGGCTCTGATTGTGACTAGGCTCTGATTGTGACTGGGCTCTGATTGTGACTGGGTTCTGATTGTGACTGGGTTCTGACTGTGACTGGGCTCTGATTGTGACTGGGCTCTGATTGTGACTGGGCTCAGACTGTGACTGGCCTCTGAGTGCGACCGGGCTCTGGCTGTGACTGGGCTCCGATTGTAACTGGGCTCTGATTGTGACTGGGCTCTGACTGTGACTGGGCACTGATTGTGACGGTGCTCTGATTGTGACTGGGTTCTGATTGTGACTGGGCTTGGCTGTGACTGGCCTCTGATTGTGACTGGGCTCTGATTGTGACTGAGTTCTAACTGTGACTGGGCTCTGATTGTGACTGGGCTCTGATTGTGACTGGGTTCAGATTGTGACTGGTTTCCGATTGTTACTGGGATCTGACTGTAACTGGGCTCTGATTGTGACTGGGCTCTGATTGTGACTGGGCTCTGATTGTGACAAGGCTCTGATTGTGACTGGGTTCTGATTGTGACTGGGCTCAGACTGTGACTGGGTTATGACTGTGACTGGTTTCTGACGGTGACTGGGCTCAGACTGTTACTGGGCTCTGACTGTGACTGGGCTCTGACTGTGACTGGGCTCTGATTGTGACAAGGCTCCGATTGTGACTGGCCTCTGATTGTGACTAGGCTCTGGCTGTGACTGGGCTCTGGCTGTGACTGGGCCTGATTGTGACTGGGCCCTGATTGTGACTAAGTTCTAACTGTGACTGGGCTCTGATTGTGACTGGGCTCTGATTGTGACTAGGCTCTGATTGTGACTGGGCTCTGATTGTGAGTGGGTTCTGATTGTGACTGGGTTCTTACTGTGACTGGGCTCTGACTGTGACTGGGTTCTGACTGTGACTGGGCTCTGATTGTGACTGAGTTATGACTGTGACTGGGCTCTGATAGTGACTGGGCTCTGACTGTTACTGGGCTCTGATTGTGAGTGGGCTCTGACTGTGACTAGGCTCTGATTGTGACTAGGCTCTGATTGTGACTGGGTTCTGATTGTGACTGGGTTCCGATTATGACTGGGTTCTGACTGTGACTGGGCTCTGACTGTGAGTGGGCTCTGACTGTGAAAGGGCTTTGATTGTGACTGGGCTCTGACTGTGACTGGCCTCTGATTGTGACTGGCCTCTGATTGTGACAGGCCTCTGATTGTGACTAGGCACTGACTGTGACTAGGCTCTGATTGTCACTAGGCTCTGAATGTGACCAGGCGCTGATTGAGACTGGGCTCTGATTGTGACTAGGCTCCAATTGTGACTGGGCTCTGATTGTGAGTGGTTTCTGACTGTGACTGGGTTCCGATTGTGACTGGGCTCTGACTGTGACTGGGTTCTGATTGTGATTGGGTTCTGATTGTGACTGGGCTCTGACTATGACTGTGCTGTGACTGTGACTGGGCTCTGACTGTTACAAGGCTGTGACTGTGACAAGGCTCTGACTGGGACTGGGTTCTGACCGTGACTGGTTTCAGACTGTGACTGGGCTCTGATTGTGACTGGGCTCTGATTGTCACTGGGTTCAGATTGTGACTGGGTTCCGATTGTTACCGGGATCTGACTGTGACTGGGCTCTGATTGTGACTGGGCTCTGATTGTGACTGGGCTCTGATTGTGACTGGGTTCTGAATGTGACTGGGTTCTGACTGTGACTGGGCTCAGACTGTGACTGGGCTCAGACTGTGACTGGGCCCTGACTGTGACTAGGCTCTGATTGTGACTGGGTTCTGATTGTGACTAGGCTCTGAATGTGACTGGGTTCTGATTGTGACTGGGTTCCGATTGTGACTGGGTTCTGACTGTGAATGGGCTCTGACTGGGACTGGGCTCTGACTGTGACTGGGCTTTGATTGTGACTGGGCTCTGACTGTGACTGGCCTCTGATTGTGACTGGTCTCTGATTGTGACTGGCCTCTGATTGTGACTGGGCTCTGACTGTGACTAGGCTCCAATTGTAACTGGGCTCTGAATGTGACTGGGTTCTGATTGTGACTGGGTTCCAATTGTGACTGGGATCTGACTGTGACTGGGCTCTGACTGTGACTGGGCTCTGATTGTGACTGGGCTCTAACTGTGACTGGCCTCGGATTGTGACTGGGCTCGGACTGTGACTAGGCTCCGATTGTGACTGGGCTCTGATTGTGACTGGGTTCTGAATATGACTGGGTTCTGACTGTGACTGGGCTCTGACTGTGACTGGGCTCTGATTGTGACTGGGCTCAGATTGTGACTGGCCTCTGAGTGTGACCGGGCTCTGGCTGTGACTGGGCTCCGATTGTAACTGGGCTCTGATTGTGACTGGGCTCTGACTGTGACTGGGCACTGATTGTGACGGTGCTCTGATTGTGACTGGGTTCTGATTGTGACTGGGCTTGGCTGTGACTGGCCTCTGATTGTGACTGGCCTCTGATTGTGACTGAGTTCTAACTGTGACTGGGCTCTGATTGTGACTGGGCACTGATTGTGACTGGGTTCAGATTGTGACTGGTTTCCGATTGTTACTGGGATCTGACTGTAACTGGGCTCTGATTGTGACTGGGCTCTGATTGTGACTGGTCTCTGATTGTGACAAGGCTCTGATTGTGACTGGGTTCTGATTGTGACTGGGCTCAGACTGTGACTGGGTTCTGACTGTGACTGGTTTCTGACGGTGACTGGGCTCAGACTGTTACTGGGCTCTGACTGTGACTGGGCTCTGACTGTGACTGGGCTCTGATTGTGACAAGGCTCTGATTGTGACTGGGCTCTGACTGTGACTAGGCTCCGATTGTGACTGGCCGCTGATTGTGACTAGGCTCTGATTGTGACTGGGCTCTGAGAGTGACTGGGTTCTGATTGTGACTGGGTTCTGACTGTGACTGGGCTCTGACTGTGACTGGGCTCTGATTGTGACTGGGCTCAGACTGTGACTGGCCTCTGAGTGCGACCGGGCTCTGGCTGTGACTGGGCTCCGATTGTAACTGGGCTCTGATTGTGACTGGGCTCTGACTGTGACTGGGCACTGATTGTGACGGTGCTCTGATTGTGACTGGGTTCTGATTGTGACTGGGCTTGGCTGTGACTGGCCTCTGATTGTGACTGGCCTCTGATTGTGACTGAGTTCTAACTGTGACTGGGCTCTGATTGTGACTGGGCTCTGATTGTGACTGGGTTCAGATTGTGACTGGTTTCCGATTGTTACTGGGATCTGACTGTAACTGGGCTCTGATTGTGACTGGGCTCTGATTGTGACTGGGCTCTGATTGTGACAAGGCTCTGATTGTGACTGGGTTCTGATTGTGACTGGGCTCAGACTGTGAGTGGGTTCTGACTTGACTGGTTTCTGACTGTGACTGGGCTCAGACTGTTACTGGGCTCTGACTGTGACTGGGCTCTGACTGTGACTGGGCTCTGATTGTGACAAGGCTCTGATTGTGACTGGGCTCTGACTGTGACTAGGCTCCGATTGTGACTGGCCTCTGATTGTGACTAGGCTCTGGCTGTGACTGGGCTCTGGCTGTGACTGGGCCTGATTGTGACTGGGCTCTGATTGTGACTAAGCTCTAACTGTGACTGGGCTCTTATTGTGACTGGGCTCTGATTGTGACTAGGCTCTGATTGTGACTGGGCTCTGATTGTGACTGGGTTCTGATTGTGACTGGGTTCTTACTGTGACTGGGCTCTGACTTTGACTGGGTTCTGACTGTGACTGGGCTCTGATTGTGACTGGGTTATGACTGTGACTGGGCTCTGATAGTGACTGGGCTCTGACTGTGACTGGGCTCTGATTGTGACTGGGCTCTGACTGTGACTAGGCTCTGATTGTGACTAGGCTCTGATTGTGACTGGGTTCTGATTGTGACTGGGTTCCGATTATGACTGGGTTCTGACTGTGACTGGGCTCTGACTGTGAGTGGGCTCTGACTGTGAATGGGCTTTGATTGTGACTGGGCTCTGACTGTGACTGGCCTCTGATTGTGACTGGCCTCTGATTGTGACAGGCCTCTGATTGTGACTAGGCACTGACTGTGACTAGGCTCTGATTGTCACTAGGCTCTGAATGTGACCAGGCGCTGATTGAGACTGGGCTCTGATTGTGACTAGGCTCCAATTGTGACTGGGCTCTGATTGTGACTGGTTTCTGACTGTGACTGGGTTCCGATTGTGACTGGGCTCTGATTGTGACTGGGTTCTGATTGTGACTGGGCTATGATTGTGACTGGGCTCTGATTGTGACTGGGCTCTGACTCTGACTGGGCTCTGATTGTGACTGGGCTCTGATTGTGACAAGGCTCTGATTGTGACTCGGCTCTGACTGTGACTGGGCTCTGACTGTGACTGGGCTCTGATTGTGACTGTGCTCTGACTTTGACTGGACTCTGATTGTAACTTGGCTCTGATTGTGACTGGGCTCTGACTGTGACTGGGCTCTGATTGTGACTGTGCTCTGACTTTGACTGGGCTCTGATTGTGACTGGGCTCTGTTTGTGAATGGGCTCTGACTGTGGCTGGGCTCTGAATCTGACTGTGCTCTGACTGTGACTGGGCTCTGATTGTGAATGGGCTCTGACTGTGACTGGGCTCTGATTGTGACTGGTCTCTGATTGTGACTCGGCTCTGACTGTGACTGGGCTCTGACTGACTGGGCTCTGACTGTGACTGGGCTCTTATTGTGACTGTGCGCTGACTTTGACTGCACTCTGATTGTAACTGGGCTCTGATTGTGACTGGGCTCTGACTGTGACTGGGCTCTGAATGTGACTGAGCTCTGATTGTGACTGTGCTCTGACTTTGACTGGGCTCTGATTGTGACTGGGCTCTGATTGTGAATGGGCTCTGACTGTGACTGGGCTCTGATTGTGACTGTGGTTTGACTGTGACTGGGCTCTGACTGTGACTGGGCTCTGACTGTGACTGGGCTCTGATTGTGACTGGGCTCTGATTGTGACTTGTCTCTGACTGTGACTGGGCTCTGACTGTGACTGGGCTCTGAATCTGACTGTGCTCTGACAGTGACTGGGCTCTGATTGTGAATGGGCTCTGACTGTGACTGGGCTCTGATTGTGACTGGTCTCTGATTGTGACTCGACTCTGACTGTGACTCGGCTCTGACTGTGACTGGGCTCTGACTGTGACTGGGCTCTGATTGTGACCGTGCTCTGACTTTGACTGGACTCTGATTGTAACTGGGCTCTGATTGTGACTGGGCTCTGACTGTGACTGGGCTCTGACTGTGACTGGGCTCTGATTGTGACTGGGCTCTGAATGTGACTGGACTCTGATTGTGACTAGGCTCTGGCTGTGACTGGGCTCTGGCTGTGACTGGGCTTGATTGTGACTGGGCTCTGATTGTGACTAAGTTCTAACTGTGACTGGGCTCTGATTGTGACTGGGCTCTGATTGTGACTAGGCTCTGATTGTGACTGGGCTCTTATTGTGACTGGGTTCTGATTGTGACTGGGTTCTGACTGTGACTGGGCTCTGACTGTGACTGGGCTCTGATTGTGACTGGGCTCAGACTGTGACTGGCCTCTGAGTGCGACCGGGCTCTGGCTGTGACTGGGCTCCGATTGTAACTCGGCTCTGATTGTGACTGGGCTCTGACTGTGACTGGGCACTGATTGTGACGGTGCTCTGATTGTGACTGGGTTCTGATTGTGACTGGGCTTGGCTGTGACTGGCCTCTGATTGTGACTGGCCTCTGATTGTGACTGAGTTCTAACTGTGACTGGGCTCTGATTGTGACTGGGCTCTGATTGTGACTGGGTTCAGATTGTGACTGGTTTCCGATTGTTACTGGGATCTGACTGTAACTGGGCTCTGATTGTGACTGGGCTCTGATTGTGACTGGGCTCTGATTGTGACAAGGCTCTGATTGTGACTGGGTTCTGATTGTGACTGGGCTCAGACTGTGACTGGGTTCTGACTGTGACTGGTTTCTGACGGTGACTGGGCTCAGACTGTTACTGGGCTCTGACTGTGACTGGGCTCTGACTGTGACTGGGCTCTGATTGTGACAAGGCTCTGATTGTGACTGGGCTCTGACTGTGACTAGGCTCCGATTGTGACTGGCCTCTGATTGTGACTAGGCTCTGGCTGTGACTGGGCTCTGGCTGTGACTGGGCTTGATTGTGACTGGGCTCTGATTGTGACTAAGTTCTAACTGTGACTGGGCTCTGATTGTGACTGGGCTCTGATTGTGACTAGGCTCTGATTGTGACTGGGCTCTGATTGTGACTGGGTTCTGATTGTGACTGGGTTCTTACTGTGACTGGGCTCTGACTGTGACTGGGTTCTGACTGTGACTGGGCTCTGATTGTGACTGGGTTATGACTGTGACTGGGCTCTGATAGTGACTGGGCTCTGACTGTGACTGGGCTCTGATTGTGACTAGGCTCTGTATGTGACTGGGTTCTGATTGTGACTGGGTTCCGATTGTGACTGGGTTCTGACTGTGAATGGGCTCTGACTGGGACTGGGCTCTGACTGTGACTGGGCTTTGATTGTGACTGGGCTCTGTCTGTGACTGGCCTCTGATTGTGACTGGTCTCTGATTGTGACTGGCCTCTGATTGTGACTGGGCTCTGACTGTGACTGGGCTCTGATTGTGACTGGGCTCTGACTGTGACTAGGCTCCAATTGTAACTGGGCTCTGAATGTGACTGGGTTCTGATTGTGACTGGGTTCCAATTGTGACTGGGATCTGACTGTGACTGGGCTCTGACTGTGACTGGGCTCTGATTGTGACTGGGCTCTAACTGTGACTGGCCTCGGATTGTGACTGGGCTCGGACTGTGACTAGGCTCCGATTGTGACTGGGCTCTGATTGTTACTGGGTTCTGAATATGACTGGGTTCTGACTGTGACTGGGCTCTGACTGTGACTGGGCTCTGATTGTGACTGGGCTCAGATTGTGACTGGCCTCTGAGTGTGACCGGGCTCTGGCTGTGACTGGGCTCCGATTGTAACTGGGCTCTGATTGTGACTGGGCTCTGACTGTGACTGGGCACTGATTGTGACGGTGCTCTGATTGTGACTGGGTTCTGATTGTGACTGGGCTTGGCTGTGACTGGCCTCTGATTGTGACTGGCCTCTGATTGTGACTGAGTTCTAACTGTGACTGGGCTCTGATTGTGACTGGGCTCTGATTGTGACTGGGTTCAGATTGTGACTGGTTTCCGATTGTTACTGGGATCTGACTGTAACTGGGCTCTGATTGTGACTGGGCTCTGATTGTGACTGGGCTCTGATTGTGACAAGGCTCTGATTGTGACTGGGTTCTGATTGTGACTGGGCTCAGACTGTGACTGGGTTCTGATTGTGACTGGTTTCTGACGGTGACTGGGCTCAGACTGTTACTGGGCTCTGACTGTGACTGGGCTCTGACTGTGACTGGGCTCTGATTGTGACAAGGCTCTGATTGTGACTGGGCTCTGACTGTGACTAGGCTCCGATTGTGACTGGCCTCTGATTGTGACTAGGCTCTGGCTGTGACTGGGCTCTGGCTGTGACTGGGCTTGATTGTGACTGGGCTCTGATTGTGACTAAGTTCTAACTGTGACTGGGCTCTGATTGTGACTGGGCTCTGATTGTGACTAGGCTCTGATTGTGACTGGGCTCTGATTGTGACTGGGTTCTGATTGTGACTGGGTTCTGACTGTGACTGGGCTCTGATTGTGACTGGGCTCTGATTGTGACTGGGCTCAGACTGTGACTGGCCTCTGAGTGCGACCGGGCTCTGGCTGTGACTGGGCTCCGATTGTAACTCGGCTCTGATTGTGACTGGGCTCTGACTGTGACTGGGCACTGATTGTGACGGTGCTCTGATTGTGACTGGGTTCTGATTGTGACTGGGCTTGGCTGTGACTGGCCTCTGATTGTGACTGGGCTCTGATTGTGACTGAGTTCTAACTGTGACTGGGCTCTGATTGTGACTGGGCTCTGATTGTGACTGGGTTCAGATTGTGACTGGTTTCCGATTGTTACTGGGATCTGACTGTAACTGGGCTCTGATTGTGACTGGGCTCTGATTGTGACTGGGCTCTGATTGTGACAAGGCTCTGATTGTGACTGGGTTCAGACTGTGACTGGGTTATGACTGTGACTGGTTTCTGACGGTGACTGGGCTCAGACTGTTACTGGGCTCTGACTGTGACTGGGCTCTGACTGTGACTGGGCTCTGATTGTGACAAGGCTCCGATTGTGACTGGCCTCTGATTGTGACTAGGCTCTGGCTGTGACTGGGCTCTGGCTGTGACTGGGCCTGATTGTGACTGGGCCCTGATTGTGACTAAGTTCTAACTGTGACTGGGCTCTGATTGTGACTGGGCTCTGATTGTGACTAGGCTCTGATTGTGACTGGGCTCTGATTGTGAGTGGGTTCTGATTGTGACTGGGTTCTTACTGTGACTGGGCTCTGACTGTGACTGGGTTCTGACTGTGACTGGGCTCTGATTGTGACTGGGCTCTGACTGTTACTGGGCTCTGATTGTGAGTGGGCTCTGACTGTGACTAGGCTCTGATTGTGACTAGGCTCTGATTGTGACTGGGTTCTGATTGTGACTGGGTTCCGATTATGACTGGGTTCTGACTGTGACTGGGCTCTGACTGTGAGTGGGCTCTGACTGTGAAAGGGCTTTGATTGTGACTGGGCTCTGACTGTGACTGGCCTCTGATTGTGACTGGCCTCTGATTGTGACAGGCCTCTGATTGTGACTAGGCACTGACTGTGACTAGGCTCTGATTGTCACTAGGCTCTGAATGTGACCAGGCGCTGATTGAGACTGGGCTCTGATTGTGACTAGGCTCCAATTGTGACTGGGCTCTGATTGTGAGTGGTTTCTGACTGTGACTGGGTTCCGATTGTGACTGGGCTCTGACTGTGACTGGGTTCTGATTGTGATTGGGTTCTGATTGTGACTGGGCTCTGACTATGACTGTGCTGTGACTGTGACTGGGCTCTGACTGTTACAAGGCTGTGACTGTGACAAGGCTCTGACTGGGACTGGGTTCTGACCGTGACTGGTTTCAGACTGTGACTGGGCTCTGATTGTGACTGGGCTCTGATTGTCACTGGGTTCAGATTGTGACTGGGTTCCGATTGTTACCGGGATCTGACTGTGACTGGGCTCTGATTGTGACTGGGCTCTGATTGTGACTGGGCTCTGATTGTGACTGGGTTCTGAATGTGACTGGGTTCTGACTGTGACTGGGCTCAGACTGTGACTGGGCTCAGACTGTGACTGGGCCCTGACTGTGACTAGGCTCTGATTGTGACTGGGTTCTGATTGTGACTAGGCTCTGATTGTGACTAGGCTCTGAATGTGACTGGGTTCTGATTGTGACTGGGTTCCGATTGTGACTGGGTTCTGACTGTGAATGGGCTCTGACTGGGACTGGGCTCTGACTGTGACTGGGCTTTGATTGTGACTGGGCTCTGACTGTGACTGGCCTCTGATTGTGACTGGTCTCTGATTGTGACTGGCCTCTGATTGTGACTGGGCTCTGACTGTGACTAGGCTCCAATTGTAACTGGGCTCTGAATGTGACTGGGTTCTGATTGTGACTGGGTTCCAATTGTGACTGGGATCTGACTGTGACTGGGCTCTGACTGTGACTGGGCTCTGATTGTGACTGGGCTCTAACTGTGACTGGCCTCGGATTGTGACTGGGCTCGGACTGTGACTAGGCTCCAATTGTGACTGGGCTCTGATTGTGACTGGGTTCTGAATATGACTGGGTTCTGACTGTGACTGGGCTCTGACTGTGACTGGGCTCTGATTGTGACTGGGCTCAGATTGTGACTGGCCTCTGAGTGTGACCGGGCTCTGGCTGTGACTGGGCTCCGATTGTAACTGGGCTCTGATTGTGACTGGGCTCTGACTGTGACTGGGCACTGATTGTGACGGTGCTCTGATTGTGACTGGGTTCTGATTGTGACTGGGCTTGGCTGTGACTGGCCTCTGATTGTGACTGGCCTCTGATTGTGACTGAGTTCTAACTGTGACTGGGCTCTGATTGTGACTGGGCACTGATTGTGACTGGGTTCAGATTGTGACTGGTTTCCGATTGTTACTGGGATCTGACTGTAACTGGGCTCTGATTGTGACTGGGCTCTGATTGTGACTGGTCTCTGATTGTGACAAGGCTCTGATTGTGACTGGGTTCTGATTGTGACTGGGCTCAGACTGTGACTGGGTTCTGACTGTGACTGGTTTCTGACGGTGACTGGGCTCAGACTGTTACTGGGCTCTGACTGTGACTGGGCTCTGACTGTGACTGGGCTCTGATTGTGACAAGGCTCTGATTGTGACTGGGCTCTGACTGTGACTAGGCTCCGATTGTGACTGGCCTCTGATTGTGACTAGGCTCTGATTGTGACTGGGCTCTGAGAGTGACTGGGTTCTGATTGTGACTGGGTTCTGACTGTGACTGGGCTCTGACTGTGACTGGGCTCTGATTGTGACTGGGCTCAGACTGTGACTGGCCTCTGAGTGCGACCGGGCTCTGGCTGTGACTGGGCTCCGATTGTAACTGGGCTCTGATTGTGACTGGGCTCTGACTGTGACTGGGCACTGATTGTGACGGTGCTCTGATTGTGACTGGGTTCTGATTGTGACTGGGCTTGGCTGTGACTGGCCTCTGATTGTGACTGGCCTCTGATTGTGACTGAGTTCTAACTGTGACTGGGCTCTGATTGTGACTGGGCTCTGATTGTGACTGGGTTCAGATTGTGACTGGTTTCCGATTGTTACTGGGATCTGACTGTAACTGGGCTCTGATTGTGACTGGGCTCTGATTGTGACTGGGCTCTGATTGTGACAAGGCTCTGATTGTGACTGGGTTCTGATTGTGACTGGGCTCAGACTGTGACTGGGTTCTGACTTGACTGGTTTCTGACTGTGACTGGGCTCAGACTGTTACTGGGCTCTGACTGTGACTGGGCTCTGACTGTGACTGGGCTCTGATTGTGACAAGGCTCTGATTGTGACTGGGCTCTGACTGTGACTAGGCTCCGATTGTGACTGGCCTCTGATTGTGACTAGGCTCTGGCTGTGACTGGGCTCTGGCTGTGACTGGGCCTGATTGTGACTGGGCTCTGATTGTGACTAAGTTCTAACTGTGACTGGGCTCTTATTGTGACTTGGCTCTGATTGTGACTAGGCTCTGATTGTGACTGGGCTCTGATTGTGACTGGGTTCTGATTGTGACTGGGTTCTTACTGTGACTGGGCTCTGACTTTGACTGGGTTCTGACTGTGACTGGGCTCTGATTGTGACTGGGTTATGACTGTGACTGGGCTCTGATAGTGACTGGGCTCTGACTGTGACTGGGCTCTGATTGTGACTGGGCTCTGACTGTGACTAGGCTCTGATTGTGACTAGGCTCTGATTGTGACTGGGTTCTGATTGTGACTGGGTTCCGATTATGACTGGGTTCTGACTGTGACTGGGCTCTGACTGTGAGTGGGCTCTGACTGTGAATGGGCTTTGATTGTGACTGGGCTCTGACTGTGACTGGCCTCTGATTGTGACTGGCCTCTGATTGTGACAGGCCTCTGATTGTGACTAGGCACTGACTGTGACTAGGCTCTGATTGTCACTAGGCTCTGAATGTGACCAGGCGCTGATTGAGACTGGGCTCTGATTGTGACTAGGCTCCAATTGTGACTGGGCTCTGATTGTGACTGGTTTCTGACTGTGACTGGGTTCCGATTGTGACTGGGCTCTGATTGTGACTGGGTTCTGATTGTGACTGGGCTATGATTGTGACTGGGCTCTGATTGTGACTGGGCTCTGACTCTGACTGGGCTCTGATTGTGACTGGGCTCTGATTGTGACAAGGCTCTGATTGTGACTCGGCTCTGACTGTGACTGGGCTCTGACTGTGACTGGGCTCTGATTGTGACTGTGCTCTGACTTTGACTGGACTCTGATTGTAACTTGGCTCTGATTGTGACTGGGCTCTGACTGTGACTGGGCTCTGATTGTGACTGTGCTCTGACTTTGACTGGGCTCTGATTGTGACTGGGCTCTGTTTGTGAATGGGCTCTGACTGTGGCTGGGCTCTGAATCTGACTGTGCTCTGACTGTGACTGGGCTCTGATTGTGAATGGGCTCTGACTGTGACTGGGCTCTGATTGTGACTGGTCTCTGATTGTGACTCGGCTCTGACTGTGACTGGGCTCTGACTGACTGGGCTCTGACTGTGACTGGGCTCTTATTGTGACTGTGCGCTGACTTTGACTGCACTCTGATTGTAACTGGGCTCTGATTGTGACTGGGCTCTGACTGTGACTGGGCTCTGAATGTGACTGAGCTCTGATTGTGACTGTGCTCTGACTTTGACTGGGCTCTGATTGTGACTGGGCTCTGATTGTGAATGGGCTCTGACTGTGACTGGGCTCTGATTGTGACTGTGGTTTGACTGTGACTGGGCTCTGACTGTGACTGGGCTCTGACTGTGACTGGGCTCTGATTGTGACTGGGCTCTGATTGTGACTTGTCTCTGACTGTGACTGGGCTCTGACTGTGACTGGGCTCTGAATCTGACTGTGCTCTGACAGTGACTGGGCTCTGATTGTGAATGGGCTCTGACTGTGACTGGGCTCTGATTGTGACTGGTCTCTGATTGTGACTCGGCTCTGACTGTGACTCGGCTCTGACTGTGACTGGGCTCTGACTGTGACTGGGCTCTGACTGTGACTGGGCTCTGACTGTGACTGGGCTCTGATTGTGACTGGGCTCTGAATGTGACTGGACTCTGATTGTGACTAGGCTCTGGCTGTGACTGGGCTCTGGCTGTGACTGGGCTTGATTGTGACTGGGCTCTGATTGTGACTAAGTTCTAACTGTGACTGGGCTCTGATTGTGACTGGGCTCTGATTGTGACTAGGCTCTGATTGTGACTGGGCTCTTATTGTGACTGGGTTCTGATTGTGACTGGGTTCTGACTGTGACTGGGCTCTGACTGTGACTGGGCTCTGATTGTGACTGGGCTCAGACTGTGACTGGCCTCTGAGTGCGACCGGGCTCTGGCTGTGACTGGGCTCCGATTGTAACTGGGCTCTGATTGTGACTGGGCTCTGACTGTGACTGGGCACTGATTGTGACGGTGCTCTGATTGTGACTGGGTTCTGATTGTGACTGGGCTTGGCTGTGACTGGCCTCTGATTGTGACTGGCCTCTGATTGTGACTGAGTTCTAACTGTGACTGGGCTCTGATTGTGACTGGGCTCTGATTGTGACTGGGTTCAGATTGTGACTGGTTTCCGATTGTTACTGGGATCTGACTGTAACTGGGCTCTGATTGTGACTGGGCTCTGATTGTGACTGGGCTCTGATTGTGACAAGGCTCTGATTGTGACTGGGTTCTGATTGTGACTGGGCTCAGACTGTGACTGGGTTCTGACTGTGATTGGTTTCTGACGGTGACTGGGCTCAGACTGTTACTGGGCTCTGACTGTGACTGGGCTCTGACTGTGACTGGGCTCTGATTGTGACAAGGCTCTGATTGTGACTGGGCTCTGACTGTGACTAGGCTCCGATTGTGACTGGCCTCTGATTGTGACTAGGCTCTGGCTGTGACTGGGCTCTGGCTGTGACTGGGCTTGATTGTGACTGGGCTCTGATTGTGACTAAGTTCTAACTGTGACTGGGCTCTGATTGTGACTGGGCTCTGATTGTGACTAGGCTCTGATTGTGACTGGGCTCTGATTGTGACTGGGTTCTGATTGTGACTGGGTTCTTACTGTGACTGGGCTCTGACTGTGACTGGGTTCTGACTGTGACTGGGCTCTGATTGTGACTGGGTTATGACTGTGACTGGGCTCTGATAGTGACTGGGCTCTGACTGTGACTGGGCTCTGATTGTGAGTGGGCTCTGACTGTGACTAGGCTCTGATTGTGTCTAGGCTCTGATTGTGACTGGGTTCTGATTGTGACTGGGTTCCGATTATGACTGGGTTCTGACTGTGACTGGGCTCTGACTGTGAGTGGGCTCTGACTGTGAATGGGCTTTGATTGTGACTGGGCTCTGACTGTGACTGGCCTCTGATTGTGACTGGCCTCTGATTGTGACAGGCCTCTGATTGTGACTAGGCACTGACTGTGACTAGGCTCTGATTGTCACTAGGCTCTGAATGTGACCAGGCGCTGATTGAGACTGGGCTCTGATTGTGACTAGGCTCCAATTGTGACTGGGCTCTGATTGTGAGTGGTTTCTGACTGTGACTGGGTTCCGATTGTGACTGGGCTCTGATTGTGACTGGGTTCTGATTGTGACTGGGCTATGATTGTGACTGGGCTCTGATTGTGACTGGGCTCTGACTGTGACTGGGCTCTGATTGTGACTGGGCTCCGACTGTGACTGGGTTCTGACTGTGACTGGGTTCCGATTGTGACTGGGCTCTGACTGTGACTGGGTTCTGATTGTGATTGGGTTCTGATTGTGACTGGGCTCTGACTATGACTGTGCTGTGACTGTGACTGGGCTCTGACTGTTACAAGGCTGTGACTGTGACAAGGCTCTGACTGGGACTGGGTTCTGACCGCGACTGGTTTCAGACTGTGACTGGGCTCTGATTGTGACTGGTCTCGACTGTGACAGGGCTCTGATTGTGCCTGGGCTCTGACTGTGATTGGGCTCTGATTGTGACTGGGCTCTGACTGTGACTAGGCTCCGATTGTGACTGGCCTCTGATTGTGACTAGGCTCTGGCTGTGACTGGGCTCTGGCTGTGACTGGGCTTGATTGTGACTGGGCTCTGATTGTGAATAAGTTCTAACTGTGACTGGGCTCTGATTGTGACTGGGCTCTGATTGTGACTAGGCTCTGATTGTGACTGGGCTCTGATTGTGACTAAGTTCTGATTGTGACTGGGTTCTTACTGTGACTGGGTTCTGATTGTGACTGGGATCTGATTGTGACTGGGTTCCGATTGTGACTGGGATCTGACTGTGACTGGGCTCTGATTGTGACTGGGCTCTGATTGTGACAAGGCTCTGATTGTGACTGGGCTCTGATTGTGACTGGGCTCTGATTGTGACTGGGCTCTGATAGTGACTAGGCACTGAATGTGACCAGGCGCCGATTGTGACTGGGCTCTGATTGTGACTAGGCTCCAATTGTGACTGGGCTCTGATTGTGACTGGTTTCTGACTGTGACTGGGTTCCAATTGTGACTGGGCTCTGATTGTGACTGGGCTCTGATTGTGACTGGGCTCTGACTCTGACTGGGCTCTGATTGTGACTGGGCTCTGATTGTGACAAGGCTCTGATTGTGACTCGGCTCTGACTTTGACTGGGCGCTGACTGTGACTGGGCTTTGACTGTGACTGGGCTCTGATTGTAACTGTGCTCTGACTTTGACTGGACTTTGATTGTAACTGGGCTCTGATTGTGACTGGGCTCTGACTGTGACTGGGCTCTGACTGTGACTGAGCTCTGATTGTGACTGTGCTCTGACTTTGACTGGGCTCTGATTGTGACTGGGCTCTGATTGTGAATGGGCTCTGACTGTGACTGGGCTCTGATTGAGACTGTGCTCTGACTGTGACTGTGCTCTGACTGTGACTGGGCTCTGACTGTGACTGGGCTCTGATTGTGACTGGGCTCTGACTGTGACTGGGCTCTGACTGTGACTGGGCTCTGACTGTGACTGGGCTCTGAATCTGACTGTGCTCTGACAGTGACTGGGCTCTGATTGTGAATGGGCTCTGACTGTGACTGGGCTCTGATTGTGACTGGTCTCTGATTGTGACTCGGCTCTGACTGTGAATCGGCTCTGACTGTGACTGGGCTCTGATTGTGACTGGGTTCTGATTGTGACTGGGTTCTGACTGTGACTGGGCTCTGACTGTGACTGGGCTCTGATTGTGACTGGGCTCAGACTGTGACTGGCCTCTGAGTGCGACCGGGCTCTGGCTGTGACTGGGCTCCGATTGTAACTGGGCTCTGATTGTGACTGGGCTCTGACTGTGACTGGGCACTGATTGTGACGGTGCTCTGATTGTGACTGGGTTCTGATTGTGACTGGGCTTGGCTGTGACTGGCCTCTGATTGTGACTGGCCTCTGATTGTGACTGAGTTCTAACTGTGACTGGGCTCTGATTGTGACTGGGCTCTGATTGTGACTGGGTTCAGATTGTGACTGGTTTCCGATTGTTACTGGGATCTGACTGTAACTGGGCTCTGATTGTGACTGGGCTCTGATTGTGACTGGGCTCTGATTGTGACAAGGCTCTGATTGTGACTGGGTTCTGATTGTGACTGGGCTCAGACTGTGACTGGGTTCTGACTGTGACTGGTTTCTGACGGTGACTGGGCTCAGACTGTTACTGGGCTCTGACTGTGACTGGGCTCTGACTGTGACTGGGCTCTGATTGTGACAAGGCTCTGATTGTGACTGGGCTCTGACTGTGACTAGGCTCCGATTGTGACTGGCATCTGATTGTGACTAGGCTCTGGCTGTGACTTGGCTCTGGCTGTGACTGGGCTTGATTGTGACTGGGCTCTGATTGTGACTAAGTTCTAACTGTGACTGGCCTCTGATTGTGACTGGGCTCTGATTGTGACTAGGCTCTGATTGTGACTGGGCTCTGATTGTGACTAAGTTCTGATTGTGACTGGGTTCTTACTGTGACTGGGTTCTGATTGTGACTGGGATCTGATTGTGACTGGGTTCCGATTGTGACTGGGATCTGACTGTGACTGGGCTCTGATTGTGACTGGGCTCTGATTGTGACAAGGCTCTGATTGTGACTGGGCTCTGATTGTGACTGGGCTCTGATTGTGTCTGGGCTCTGATTGTGACTCGGCACTGACTGTGACCAGGCGCCGATTGTGACTGGGCTCTGATTGTGACTAGGCTCCAATTGTGACTGGGCTCTGATTGTGACTGGTTTCTGACTGTGACTGGGTTCCAATTGTGACTGGGCTCTGATTGTGACTGGGTTCTGATTGTGACTTGGCTATGATTGTGACTGGGCTCTGATTGTGACTGGGCTCTGACTGTGACTGGGCTCTGATTGTGACTGGGCTCCAACTGTGACTGGGTTCTGACTGTGACTGGGTTCCGATTGTGACTGGGCTCTGACTGTGATTGGGTACTGATTGTGACTGGTTCTGATTGTGACTGGGCTCTGACTATGACTGTGCTCTGACTGTGACTGGGCTCTGACTGTGACAAGGCTGTGACTGTGACAAGGCTCTGACTGGGACTGTGTTCTGACTGTGACTGGTTTCAGACTGTGACAGGGCTCTGATTGTGACTGGGCTCTGACTGTGACTGAGCTCAGACTGTGACTGGGCTCGACTGTGACTGGGCTCTGATTATGCCTGGGCTCTGACGGTGATTGGGTTCTGATTGTGACTGGGCTCAGACTGTGACTGGGCTCAGACTGTGACTGGGCTCTGACTGTGACTGAGCTCTGATTGTGACTAAGTTCTAACTGTGACTGGGCTCTGATTGTGACTGGGCTCTGATTATGACTGGGTTCAGATTGTGACTGGTTTCCGATTGTTACTGGGATCTGACTGTAACTGGGCTCTGATTGTGACTGGGCTCTGATTGTGACTGGGCTCTGATTGTGACAAGGCTCTGATTGTGACTGGGTTCTGATTGTGACTGGGCTCAGACTGTGACTGGGTTCTGACTGTGACTGGTTTCTGACGGTGACTGGGCTCAGACTGTTACTGGGCTCTGACTGTGACTGGGCTCTGACTGTGACTGGGCTCTGATTGTTTCAAGGCTCTGATTGTGACTGGGCTCTGACTGTGACTAGGCTCCGATTGTGACTGGCCTCTGATTGTGACTAGGCTCTGGCTGTGACTGGGCTCTGGCTGTGACTGGGCTTGATTGTGACTGGGCTCTGATTGTGACTAAGTTCTAACTGTGACTGGGCTCTGATTGTGACTGGGCTCTGATTGTGACTAGGCTCTGATTGTGACTGGGCTCTGATTGTGACTGGGTTCTGATTGTGACTGGGTTCTTACTGTGACTGGGCTCTGACTGTGACTGGGCTCTGACTGTGACTGGGCTCTTATTGTGAGTGGGCTCTGACTGTGACTAGGCTCTGATTGTGACTAGGCTCTGATTGTGACTGGGTTCTGATTGTGACTGGGTTCCGATTATGACTGGGTTCTGACTGTGACTGGGCTCTGACTGTGAGTGGGCTCTGACTGTGAATGGGCTTTGATTGTGACTGGGCTCTGACTGTGACTGGCCTCTGATTGTGACTGGCCTCTGATTGTGACAGGCCTCTGATTGTGACTAGGCACTGACTGTGACTAGGCTCTGATTGTCACTAGGCTCTGAATGTGACCAGGCGCTGATTGAGACTGGGCTCTGATTGTGACTAGGCTCCAATTGTGACTGGGCTCTGATTGTGAGTGGTTTCTGACTGTGACTGGGTTCCGATTGTGACTGGGCTCTGATTGTGACTGGGTTCTGATTGTGACTGGGCTATGATTGTGACTGGGCTCTGATTGTGACTGGGCTCTGACTGTGACTGGGCTCTGATTGTGACTGGGCTCCGACTGTGACTGGGTTCTGCCATTGACTGGGTTCCGATTGTGACTGGGCTCTGACTGTGACTGGGTTCTGATTGTGATTGGGTTCTGATTGTGACTGGGCTCTGACTATGACTGTGCTGTGACTGTGACTGGGCTCTGACTGTTACAAGGCTGTGACTGTGACAAGGCTCTGACTGGGACTGGGTTCTGACCGCGACTGGTTTCAGACTGTGACTGGGCTCTGATTGTGACTGGGCTCTGACTGTGACTGAGCTCAGACTGTGACTGGTCTCGACTGTGACAGGGCTCTGATTGTGCCTGGGCTCTGACTGTGATTGGGCTCTGATTGTGACTGGGCTCAGATTGTGACTGGGCTCTGATTGTGACTGGGCTCTGACTGTGACTGGGCTCTGACTGTGACTGGGCTCTGACTGTGACTGGGCTCTGATTGTGACTGGGCTCTGATTGTGACTGGGCTCTGACTGTGACTGGGCTCTGACTGTGACTGGGCTCTGAATCTGACTGTGCTCTGACTGTGACTGGGCTCTGATTGTGAATGGGCTCTGACTGTGACTGGGCTCTGATTGTGACTGGTCTCTGATTGTGACTCGGCTCTGACTGTGACTGGACGCTGACTGTGACTGGGCTTTGACTGTGACTGGGCTCTGATTGTAACTGTGCTCTGACTTTGACTGGACTTTGATTGTAACTGGGCTCTGATTGTGACTGGGCTCTGACTGTGACTGGGATCTGACTGTGACTGAGCTCTGATTGTGACTGTGCTCTGACTTTGACTGGGCTCTGATTGTGACTGGGCTCTGATTGTGAATGGGCTCTGACTGTGACTGGGCTCTGATTGTGACTGTGCTCTGACTGTGACTGGGCTCTGACTGTGACTGGGCTCTGATTGTGACTGGGCTCTGACTGTGACTGGGCTCTGACTGTGACTGGGCTCTGACTGTGACTGGGCTCTGAATCTGACTGTGCTCTGACAGTGACTGGGCTCTGATTGTGAATGGGCTCTGACTGTGACTGGGCTCTGATTGTGACTGGTCTCTGATTGTGACTCGGCTCTGACTGTGACTCGGCTCTGACTGTGACTGGGCTCTGATTGTGACTGGGTTCTGATTGTGACTGGGTTCTGACTGTGACTGGGCTCTGACTGTGACTGGGCTCTGATTGTGACTGGGCTCAGACGGTGACTGGCCTCTGAGTGCGACCGGGCTCTGGCTGTGACTGGGCTCCTATTGTAACTGGGCTCTGATTGTGACTGGGCTCTGACTGTGACTGGGCACTGATTGTGACGGTGCTCTGATTGTGACTGGGTTCTGATTGTGACTGGGCTTGGCTGTGACTGGCCTCTGATTGTGACTGGCCTCTGATTGTGACTGAGTTCTAACTGTGACTGGGCTCTGATTGTGACTGGGCTCTGATTGTGACTGGGTTCAGATTGTGACTGGTTTCCGATTGTTACTGGGATCTGACTGTAACTGGGCTCTGATTGTGACTGGGCTCTGATTGTGACTGGGCTCTGATTGTGACAAGGCTCTGATTGTGACTGGGTTCTGATTGTGACTGGTTTCTGACGGTGACTGGGCTCAGACTGTTACTGGGCTCTGACTGTGACTGGGCTCTGACTGTGACTGGGCTCTGATTGTGACAAGGCTCTGATTGTGACTGGGCTCTGACTGTGACTAGGCTCCGATTGTGACTGGCCTCTGATTGTGACTAGGCTCTGGCTGTGACTGGGCTCTGGCTGTGACTGGGCTTGATTGTGACTGGGCTCTGATTGTGACTAAGTTCTAACTTTGACTGGGATCTGATTGTGACTGGGCTCTGATTGTGACTAGGCTCTGATTGTGACTGGGCTCTGATTGTGAATAAGTTCTGATTGTGACTGGGTTCTTACTGTGACTGGGTTCTGATTGTGACTGGGATCTGATTGTGACTGGGTTCCGATTGTGACTGGGATCTGACTGTGACTGGGCTCTGATTGTGACTGGGCTCTGATTGTGACAAGGCTCTGATTGTGACTGGGCTCTGATTGTGACTGGGCTCTGATTGTGACTGGGCTCTGATTGTGACTAGGCACTGAATGTGAACAGGCGCCGATTGTGACTGGGCTCTGATTGTGACTAGGCTCCAATTGTGACTGGGCTCTGATTGTGACTGGTTTCTGACTGTGACTGGGTTCCAATTGTGACTGGGCTCTGATTGTGACTGGGTTCTGATTGTGACTTGGCTATGATTGTGACTGGGCTCTGATTGTGACTGGGCTCTGACTGTGACTGGGTTCTGACTGTGACTGGCTTCCGATTGTGACTGGGCTCTGACTGTGATTGGGTACTGATTGTGACTGGTTCTGATTGTGACTGGGCTCTGACTATGACTGTGCTCTGACTGTGACTGGGCTCTGACTGTGACAAGGCTGTGACTGTGACAAGGCTCTGACTGGGACTGTGTTCTGACTTTGACTGGTTTCAGAATGTGACAGGGCTCTGATTGTGACTGGGCTCTGACTGTGACTGAGCTCAGACTGTGACTGGGCTCGACTGTGACTGGGCTCTGATTATGCCTGGGCTCTGACGGTGATTGGGTTCTGATTGTGACTGGGCTCAGACTGTGACTGGGCTCAGACTGTGACTGGGCTCTGACTGTGACTGAGCTCTGATTGTGACTAAGTTCTAACTGTGACTGGGCTCTGACTGTGACTAGGCTCCGATTGTGACGGCTCTGACTGTGACTAGGCTCTGATTGTGAATGTGCTCTGATTGTGACTGGGTTCTGATTGTGACTGGGTACCGATTGTGACTGGGTTCTGACTGTGACTGTGCTCTGACTGGGACTGGCCTCTGATTGTGACTGGCCTCTGATTGTGACTGGCCTCTGATTGTAACTGGGCTCTGACTGTGACTGGGATCTGATTGTGACTGGGTTCCAATTGTGACTGGGATCTGACTGTGACTGGGCTCTGACTGTGACTGGGCTCTGATTGTGACTGGGCTCCGACTGTGACTGGGCTCTGATTGTGACTGGGTTCTGAATGTGACTTGGTTCTGACTGTGACGGGGCTCTGACTGTGACTGGGCTCTGATTGTGTCTGGGCTCAGAATGTGACTGGCCTCTGAGTGTGACCGGGTTCTGACTGTGACTGGGCTCCGATTGTAACTGGGCTCTGATTGTGACTGGGCTCAGACTGTGACTGGCTTCCAATTGTGACTGGGCTCTGACTGTGACTGGGCACTGATTGTGAATGTGCTCTGATTGTGACTGGGTTCTGATTGTGACTGGGCTTGGCTGTGACTGGGCTCTGATTGTGACTGGCCTCTGATTGTGACTGAATTCTAACTGTGACTGGGCTCTGATTGTGACTGGGTACTGATTGTGACTGGGTTCAGATTGTGACTGGGTTCCGATTGTTACTGGGATCTGACTGTGACTGGGCTCTGATTGTGACTGGGCTCTGATTGTGACTGGGCTCTGATTGTGACTGGGTTCTGAATGTGACTGGGTTCTGACTGTGACTGGGTTCTGACTGTGACTGGTTTCTCACTGTGACTGGGCTCAGACTGTGACTGGGCTCAGACTGTGACTGGGCTCTGACTGTGACTGGGCACTGATTGTGACAAGGCTCTGATTGTGACTGGGCTCTGACTGTGACTAGGCTCCGATTGTGACTGGCCTCTGATTGTGACTAGGCTCTCTCTGTGACTGGGCTCTGGCTGTGACTGGCCTCTGATTGTGACAGGGCTCTGATTGTGACTAAGTTCTAACTGTGACTGGGCTCTGACTGTGACTAGGCTCCGATTGTTACTGGGCTCTGTCTGTGACTAGGCTCTGATTGTGACTGTGCTCTGATTGTGACTGGGTTCTGATTGTGACTGGGTTCCGATTGTGACTGGGTTCTGACTGTGACTGGGCTCTGACTGGGACTGGCCTCTGATTGTGAAAGGCCTCTGATTGTGACTGGCCTCTGATTGTAACTGGGCTCTGACTGTGACTAGGCTCCAATTGGAACTGGGCTCTGATTGTGACTGGGTTCTGATTGTGACTGGGTTCCAATTGTGACTGGGATCTGACTGTGACTGGGCTCTGACTGTGACTGGGCTCTGATTGTGACTGGGCTCCGACTGTGACTGGGCTCTGATTGTGACTGGGCTCTGACTGTGACAGGCCTCGGATTGTGACTGGGCTCTGACTGTGACTAGGCTCCGATTGTGACTGGGCTCTGATTGTGACTGGGTTCTGAATGTGACTGGGTTCTGACTGTGACTGGGCTCTGACTGTGACTGGGCTCTGATTGTGACTGGGCTCAGACTGTGACTGGCCTCTGAGTGTGACCGGGCTCTGACTGTGACTGGGCTCAGATTGTAACTGGGCTCTGATTGTGACTGGGCTCAGACTGTGACTGGCTTCCGATTGTGACTGGGCTCTGACTGTGACTGGGCACTGATTGTGAATGTGCTCTGATTGTGACTGGGTTCTGTTTGTGACTGGGCTTGGCAGTGACTGGGCTCTGATTGTGACTGGCCTCTGATTGTGACTGAATTCTAACTGTGACTGGGCTCTGATTGTGACTGGGTTCTGATTGTGACTGGGTTCAGATTGTGACAGGGTTCCGATTGTTACTGGGATCTGACTGTGACTGGGTTCTGATTGTGACTGGGCTCTGATTGTGCCTGGGCTCTGACTGTGATTGGGTTCTGATTGTGACTGGGCTCTGACTGTGACTGGGCTCAGACTGTGACTGGGCTCTGACTGTGACTGGGCTCTGATTGTGACAAGGCTCTGATTGTGACTAAGTTCTAACTGTGACTGGGCTCTGATTGTGACTGGGTTCTGATTGTGACTAAGTTCTAACTGTGACTGGGCTCTGATTGTGACTGGGCTCTGATTGTGACAGGGCTCTGACTGTGACTGGGCTCTGATTGTGACTGGGCTCTGATTGTGACTAAGTTCTAACTGTGACTGGGCTCTGATTGTGACTGGGTTCTGATTGTGACTGGGTTCCGATTGTGACTGGGATCTGACTGTGACTGGGCTCTGATTGTGACTGGGCTCTGATTGTGACGAGGCTCTGATTGTGACTGGGCTCTGATTGTGACTGGGCTCTGATTGTGACTGGGCTCTGATTGTGACTAGGCACTGAATGTGACCAGGCGCCGATTGTGACTGGGCTCTGATTGTGACTAGGCTCCAATTGTGACTGGGCTCTGATTGTGACTGGTTTCTGACTGTGACTGGGTTCCAATTGTGACTGGGCTCTGATTGTGACTGGGTTCTGATTGTGACTGGGCTATGATTGTGACTGGGCTCTGATTGTGACTGGGCTCTGACTGTGACTGGGCTCTGATTGTGACTGGGCTCCGACTGTGACTGGGTTCTGACTGTGACTGGGTTCCGATTGTGACTGGGCTCTGACTGTCATTGGGTTCTGATTGTGACTGGGTTCTGATTGTGACTGGGCTCTGACTATGACTGTGCTCTGACTGTGACTGGGCTCTGACTGTGACAAGGCTGTGACTGTGACAAGGCTCTGACTGGGACTGGGTTCTGACTGGGACTGGTTTCAGACTGTGACTGGGCTCTGATTGTGACTGGGCTCTGACTGTGACTGAGCTCAGACTGTGACTGGGCTCGACTGTGACTGGGCTCTGATTGTGCCTGGGCTCTGACTGTGATTGGGCTCTGATTGTGACTGGACTCTGATTGTGACTGGGCTCTGATTGTTACTAGGCTCTGATTGTGACTGGGCTCTGATTGTGACTATGCGCTGACTGTGACTGGGCTCCGATTGTGACTGGGCTCTGACTGTGACTGGGCTCTGACTGTGACTGTGCTCTGACTGTGACTGGGCTCTGACTGTGACTGGGCTCTGACTGTGACTGGGCTCTGATTGTGACTGGGCTCTGACTGTCACTGGGCTCTGACTGTGACTGGGCTCTGAGTGTGACTGGGCTCTGATTGTGACTGTGCTCTCACTGTGACTGGGCTCTGATTGTGACTGGGCTCTGACTGTGACTGGGCTCTGATTGTGACTGGTCTATGATTGTGACTGGGCTCTGACTGTGACTGGTCTCTGACTGTGACTGGGCTCTGACTGTGACTGGGCTCTGATTGTGACTGTGCTCTGACTGTGACTGGACTCTGATTGTAACTGGGCTCTGATTGTGACAAGGCTCTGACTGTGACTGGGCTCTAACTGTGACTAGGCTCCGATTGTGACTGGCCGCTGATTGTGACTAGGCTCTGGCTGTGACTGGGCTCTGGCTGTGACTGTGCTCTGATTGTGACTAAGTTCTAACTGTGACTGGGCTCAGATTGTGACTGGGTTCTGACTGTGACTGGAATCTGATTGTTACTGGGTTCCGATTGTGACTGGGATCTGACTGTGAATTGGCTCTGATTGTGACTGGGCTCTGATTGTGACTGGGTTCTGGCTGTGACTGGGCTCTGATTGTGACTGGGTTCTGATTGTGACTGGGTTCAGATTGTGACTGGGTTCCGATTGTTACTGGGATCTGACTGTGACTGGGCTCTGATTGTGACTGGGCTCTGATTGTGACAAGGCTCTGATTGCGACTGGGTTCTGATTGTGACTGGGCTCTGACTGTGACTGGGTTCTGACTGTGACTGGTTTCTCACTGTGACTGGGCTCAGACTGTGACTGGGCTCAGACTGTGACTGGGCTCTGACTGTGACTGGGCTCTGATTGTGACAAGGCTCTGATTGTGACTGGGCTCTGACTGTGACTAGGCTCCGATTGTGACTGGCCTCTGATTGTGACTAGGCTCTGGCTGTGACTGGGCTCTGGCTCTGACTGGGCTCTGATTGTGACAGGGCTCTGATTGTGACTAAGTTCTAACTGTGACTGGGCTCTGACTGTGACTAGGCTCCCATTGTGACTGGGCTCTGTCTGTGACTAGGCTCTGATTGTGACTGTGCTCTGATTGTGACTGGGTTCTGATTGTGACTGGGTTCCGATTGTGACTGGTTCTGACTGTGACTGGGCTCTGACTGGGACTGGCCTCTGATTGTGAATGGCCTCTGATTGTGACTGGCCTCTGATTGTAACTGGGCTCTGACTGTGACTAGGATCCAATTGGAACTGGGCTCTGATTGGGACAGGGTTCTGATTGTGACTGGGTTCCAATTGTGACTGGGATCTGACTGTGACTGGGCTCTGACTGTGACTGGGCTCTGATTGTGACTGGGCTCCGACTGTGACTGGGCTCTGATTGTGACTGGGGTCTGACTATGACAGGCCTCGGATTGTGACTGGGCTCTGACTGTGACTAGGCTCCGATTGTGACTGGGCTCTGATTGTGACTGGGTTCTGAATGTGACTGGTTCTGACTGTGACTGGGCTCTGGCTGTGACTGGGCTCTGATTGTGACTGGGCACTGATTGTGACTAAGTTCTAACTGTGACTGGGCTCTGATTGTGACTGGGTTCTGATTGTGACTGGATCTGACTGCCAAAGGGCTCTGATTGCGACTGGGCTCTGATTGTGACTGGGCTCTGGCTGTGACTGGGCTCTGATTGTGACTGGGCTCTGATTGTGACTAAGTTCTAACTGTGACTGGTCTCTGATTGTGACTGGGTCGGATTGTGACTGGGATCTGATTGTGACTGGGTTCCGATTGTGACTGGGATCTGACTGTGACTGGGCTCTGATTGTGACTGGGCTCTGATTGTGACTAGGCACTGAATGTGACCAGGCGCCGATTGTGACTGGGCTCTGATTGTGACTAGGCTCCAATTGTGACTGGGCTCTGATTGTGACTGGTTTCTGACTGTGACTGGGTTCCAATTGTGACTGGGCTCTGATTGTGACTGGGTTCTGATTGTGACTGGGCTATGATTGTGACTGGGCTCTGATTGTGACTGGGCTCTGACTGTGACTGGGCTCTGATTGTGACTGGGCTCTGACTGTGACTGGGCTCTGACTGTGACTGGGCTCTGATTGTGACTGGGCTCTGACTGTGACTGGGCTCTGATTGTGAGTGGTCTATGATTGTGACTGGGCTCTGACTGTGACTGGGCTCTGACTGTGACTGGGCTCTGACTGTGACTGGGCTCTGACTGTGACTGGGCTCTGACTGTGACTGGCTCCGATTGTGACTGGGCTCTGACTGTGACTGGGCTCTGATTGTGACTGGGCTCTGATTGTGACTGGGCTCTGATTGTGACTGGGCTCTGGCTGTGACTGGGCTCTGATTGTGACTGGCCTCTGATTGTGACTGGGCTCTGACTGTGACTGGGCTCTGATTGTGACTGGGCTCTGATTGTGACTGGGCTCTGATTGTGACTGGGCTCTGATTGTGACTGGGCTCTGACTGTGACTGGGCTCTGATTGTGACTGGGCTCTGATTGTGCCTGGGCTCTGACTGTGACTGGGTTCTGATTGTGACTGGGCTCTGACTGTGACTGGGCTCAGACTGTGACTGGCTCTGACTGTGACTGGGCTCTGATTGTGACAAGGGCTCTGATTGTGACTAGGGTCTGACTGTGACTGGGCTCTGATTGTGACTGGGTCTGATTGTGACTGAGCTCTAGACTGTGACTGGGCTCTGATTGTGACTGGGCTCTGATTGTGACAAGGGCTCTGACTGTGACTGGGCTCTGATTGTGACAGGGCTCTGATTGTGACTGAGTTCTAGACTGTGACTGGGCTCCGACTGTGACTGGGTTCTGACTGTGACTGGGTTCCGATTGTGACTGGGCTCTGACTGTGACTGGGTTCGGATTGTGACTGGGCTCTGATTGTGACTGAGTTCTGATTGTGACTGGGATCTGATTGTGACTGGGTTCCGATTGTGCCTGGGATCTGACTGTGACTAGGAACTGAATGTGACCTGGCGCCTGATTGTGACTGGGCTCTGATTGTGACTGGGCTCTGATTGTGACTGGGCTCTGATTGTGACTGGTTCTGACTGTGACTGGGTTCTGATTGTGACTGGGCTCTGATTGTGACTGGGCTCTGATTGTGACTGGGCTCTGATTGTGACTGGGCTCTGATTGTGACTGGGCTCTGACTGTGACTGGGCTCTGATTGTGACTGGGCTCTGACTGTGACTGGGCTCTGACTGTGACTGGGTTCCGATTGTGACTGGGCTCTGACTGTGACTGGGCTCTGATTGTGACTGGGTTCAGATTGTGACTGGGTTCCGAAAGTAACTGGGATCTGACTGTGACTGGGCTCTGATTGTGACTGGGCTCTGATTGTGACTGGGATCTGACTGTGACTGGGCTCTGATTGTGACTGGGCTCTGATTGTGACTGGGCTCTGATTGTGACTGGGCTCTGACTGTGACTGGGCTCTGACTGTGACTGGGCTCTGACTGTGACTGGGCTCTGATTGTGACTGGGCTCTGACTGTGACTGGGCTCTGATTGTGACTGGGCTCTGATTGTGACTGGGCTCTGATTGTGACAGGGCTCTGATTGTGACTGGGCTCTGATTGTGACTGGGCTCTGACTGTGACTGGGCTCTGATTGTGACTGTGCTCTGACTGTGACTGGGCTCTGATTGTGACTGGGCTCTGACTGTGACTGGGCTCTGACTGTGACTGGGCTCTGACTGTGACTGGGCTCTGATTGTGACTGGGCTCTGACTGTGACTGGGCTCTGACTGTGACTGGGCTCTGATTGTGACTGGGCTCTGATTGTGACTGGGCTCTGACTGTGACTGGGCTCTGATTGTGACTGGGCTCTGACTGTGACTGGGCTCTGATTGTGACTGGGCTCTGATTGTGACTGGGCTCTGACTGTGACTGGGCTCTGACTGTGACTGGGCTCTGACTGTGACTGGGCTCTGATTGTGACTGGGCTCTGACTGTGACTGGGCTCTGATTGTGACTGGGCTCTGATTGTGACTGGGCTCTGATTGTGACTGGGCTCTGACTGTGACTGGGCTCTGATTGTGACTGGGCTCTGATTGTGACTGGGCTCTGACTGTGACTGGGCTCTGATTGTGACTGGGCTCTGATTGTGACTGGGTTCTGACTGTGACTGGGCTCTGATTGTGACTGGGCTCTGACTGTGACTGGGCTCTGATTGTGACTGGGTTCTGATTGTGACTGGGCTCTGACTGTGACTGGGCTCTGATTGTGACTGGGCTCTGATTGTGACTGGGCTCTGACTGTGACTGGGTTCCAATTGTGACTGGGCTCTGATTGTGACTGGGTTCTGATTGTGACTGGGCTCTGATTGTGACTGGGCTCTTACTCTCATAGGGCTCTGATTGTGAATGGGCTCTGACTGTGACTGGGCTCTGATTGTGACTGGGATCTGACTGTGACTGGGTTCTGACTGTGACTGGGCTCTGACTGTGACTGGGCTCTGACTGTGACTGGGCTCTGACTGTGACTGGGCTCTGACTGTGACTGGGGCTCTGACTGTGACTGGGGCTCTGACTGTGACTGGGCTCTGGATTGTGACTGGGACTCTGATTGTGACTGGGCTCTGATTGTGACTGTGCTCTGACTGTGACTGGGCTCTGATTGTGACTGGGCTCTGACTGTGACTGGGCTCTGATTGTGACTGGGCTCTGATTGTGACTGGGCTCTGACTGTGACTGGGCTCTGACTTGTGACTGGGCCTCTGACTGTGACTGGGCTCTGACTTGTGACTGGGCTCTGATTGTGACTGGGTTCTGATTGTGACTGGGTTCGATTGTGACTGGGCTCTGACTGTGACTGGGCTCTGACTGTGACTGGGCTCTGATTGTGACTGGGCTCTGATTGTGACTGGGCTCTGACTGTGACTGGGCTCTGACTGTGACTGGGCTCTGATTGTGACTGGGCTCTGATTGTGACTGGGTTCTGATTGTGACTGGGTTCTGATTGTGACTGGGCTCTGACTGTGACTGGGCTCTGACTGTGACTGGGCTCTGGCTGTGACTGGGCTCTGATTGTGACTGGGCTCTGATTGTGACTGGGCTCTGACTGTGACTGGGCTCTGATTGTGACTGGGCTCTGACTGTGACTGGCTCTGATTGTGACTGGGCTCTGATTGTGACTGGGTTCTGATTGTGACTGGGTTCTGACTGTGACTGGGATCTGACTGTGACTGGGCTCTGATTGTGACTGGGCTCTGATTGTGACTGGGTTCTGACTGTGACTGGGCTCTGATTGTGACTGGGCTCTGATTGTGACTGGGCTCTGACTGTGACTGGGCTCTGATTGTGACTGGGCTCTGATTGTGACTGGGCTCTGACTGTGACTGGGCTCTGATTGTGACTGGGCTCTGATTGTGACTGGGCTCTGACTGTGACTGGGCTCTGATTGTGACTGGGCTTGATTGTGACTGGGCTCTGATTGTGTGTGACTGGGCTCTGACTGTGACTGGGCTCTGATTGTGACTGGGCTCTGACTGACTCTGACTGTGACTGGGCTCTGATTGTGACTGGGCTCTGATTGTGACTGGGCTCTGATTGTGACTGGGCTCTGATTGTGACTGGCTCTGATTGTGACTGGGCTCTGATTGTGACTGGCTCTGATTGTGACTGGTGATTCTGATTGTGACTGGGCTCTGATTGTGACTGGGTTCTGACTGTGACTGGGCTCTGATTGTGACTGGGCTCTGATTGTGACTGGGCTCTGATTGTGACTGGGCTCTGATTGTGGCTGGGATTGTGACTGACTCTGATTGTGACTGGGCTCTGATTGTGACTGGGTCTGATTGTGACTGGGCTCTGATTGTGACTGGGCTCTGACTGTGACTGGGCTCTGACTGTGACTGGGCTCTGATTGTGACTGGGCTCTGACTGTGACTGGGCTCTGATTGTGACTGGGCTCTGACTGTGACTGATTGTGACTGGGCTCTGACTGTGACTGGGCTCTGATTGTGACTCTGACTGTGATTCTGACTGTGACTGGGATTGTGACTGGGCTCTGATTGTGACTGGGCTCTGATGTGACTGGGCTCTGATTGTGACTGGGCTCTGATTGTGACTGGGCTCTGACTGTGACTGGGCTCTGATTGTGACTGGGCTCTGATTGTGACTGGGCTCTGATTGTGACTGGGCTCTGATTGTGACTGGGCTCTGACTGTGACTGGGCTCTGATTGTGACTGGGCTCTGATTGTGGCTCTGACTGACTGGGCTCTGACTGTGACTGGGCTCTGATTGTGACTGGGCTCTGATTGTGACTGGGCTCTGATTGTGACTGGGCTCTGACTGTGACTGGGCTCTGATTGTGACTGGGCTCTGATTGTGACTGGGCTCTGATTGTGACTGGGCTCTGATTGTGACTGGGCTCTGATTGTGACTGGGCTCTGATTGTGACTGGGCTCTGACTGTGACTGGCTCTGATTGTGACTGGGCTCTGATTGTGACTGGGCTCTGATTGTGACTGGGCTCTGATTGTGACTGGTTCTGACTGTGACTGGGCTCTGATTGTGACTGGGCTCTGATTGTGACTGGGTTCTGATTGTGACTGGGCTCTGATTGTGACTGGGCTCTGATTGTGACTGGGCTCTGACTGTGACTGGGCTCTGATTGTGACTGGGCTCTGATTGTGACTGGGTTCTGACTGTGACTGGGTTCTGATTGTGACTGGGCTCTGATTGTGACTGGGCTCTGATTGTGACTGGGCTCTGATTGTGACTGTGCTCTGACTGTGACTGGGCTCTGATTGTGACTGGGCTCTGACTGTGACTGGGCTCTGACTGTGACTGGGCTCTGATTGTGACTGGGCTCTGACTGTGACTGGGCTCTGACTGTGACTGGGCTCTGATTGTGACTGTGCTCTGACTGTGACTGGGCTCTGATTGTGACTGGGCTCTGATTGTGACTGGGCTCTGATTGTGACTGGGCTCTGATTGTGACTGGGCTCTGATTGTGACTGGGCTCTGACTGTGACTGGGCTCTGATTGTGACTGGGCTCTGACTGTGACTGGGCTCTGATTGTGACTGGGCTCTGACTGTGACTGGGCTCTGATTGTGACTGGGCTCTGACTGTGACTGGGCTCTGACTGTGACTGGGCTCTGACTGTGACTGGGCTCAGATTGTGACTGTGCTCTGACTGTGACTGGGCTCTGATTGTGACTGGGCTCTGACTGTGACTGGGCTCTGATTGTGACTGGGCTCTGATTGTGACTGGGCTCTGACTGTGACTGGGCTCTGACTGTGACTGGGCTCTGACTGTGACTGGGCTCTGATTGTGACTGGGCTCTGACTGTGACTGGGCTCTGATTGTGACTGTGCTCTGACTGTGACTGGGCTCTGATTGTGACTGGGCTCTGATTGTGACTGGGCTCTGACTGTGACTGGCTTCTGATTGTGACTGGGCTCTGACTGTGACTGGGCTCTGATTGTGACTGGGCTCTGATTGTGACTGGGTTCTGATTGTGACTGGGCTGACTGTGACTGGGCTCTGATTGTGACTGGCTCTGATTGTGACTGGGCTCTGACTGTGACTGGGCTCTGATTGTGACTGGGTTCTGATTGTGACTGGGCTCTGATTGTGACTGGGCTCGATTGTGACTGGGCTCTGACTGTGACTGGGCTCTGATTGTGACTGGGCTCCAATTGTAACTGGGCTCTGATTGTGACTGGGTTCTGATTGTGACTGGGCTCCGACTGTGACTGGGCTCTGACTTTGACTGGGCTCTGACTGTGACTGGGCTCCAAATGTGACTGGGCTCCGATTGTGACTGGGCTCTGACTGTGACGGGCCTCAGATTGTGACCGCGCTCTGACTGTGACTTGGCTCCGATTGTGACTGGGCTCAGACTGTGACTGGGCTCTGATTGTGACTGGGCTCTGATTGTGAATGGGCTCTGACTGTGACTGGGCTCTGATTGTGACTGTGCCCAGTCTGTGACTGGGCTCTGTTTGTGACTGGGCTCTGATTGTGACTGGGCTCTGACTGTGACTGTGCTCTGACTGTGACTGGGTTCCAATTGTGACTGGGCTCTGACTGTGACTGGGCTCCGATTGTGACTGGGCTCAGACTGTGACTGGGTTCCGATTGTGACAATGCTCTGAATTTGACTGGGCTCTGTTTGTGACTGGGCTCTGATTGTGACTGGGTTCTGATTGTGACTGGGCTCTGGCTGTGACAGGGCTCTCATGGTGACTGGCCTCGGATTGTGACTGGGCTCTGATTGTGACTAGGCTCCAATTGTGACTGGGCTCTGATTGTGACTGGGCTCTGATTGTGACTGGATCTGATGTGACTGGGCTCTGATTGTGACTGGGCTCTGATTGTGACTGGCCTCTGATTGTGACTGGGCTCTGATTGTGACTGGTTTCTGACTGTGACTGGGTTCCAATTGTGACTGGGCTCTGATTGTGACTGGGTTCTGATTGTGACTGGGCTATGATTGTGACTGGGCTCTGATTGTGACTGGGCTCTGACTGTGACTGGGCTCTGATTGTGACTGGGCTCCGACTGTGACTGGGTTCTGACTGTGACTGGGTTCCGATTGTGACTGGGCTCTGACTGTGACTGGGTTCTGATTGTGACTGGGTTCTGATTGTGACTGGGCTCTGACTATGACTGTGCTCTGACTGTGACTGGGCTCTGACTGTGACAAGGCTGTGACTGTGACAAGGCTCTGACTGTGACTGGGTTCTGACTGTGACTGGGCTCAGACTGTGACTGGGCTCTGATTGTGACTGGGCTCTGACTGTGACTGAGCTCAGACTGTGACTGGGCTCGACTGTGACTGGGCTCTGATTGTGACTGGGCTCTGACTGTGACTGGGCTCTGATTGTGACTGGCCTCTGATTGTGACTGGGCTCTGATTGTGACTAGGCTCTGATTGTGACTGGGCTCTGATTGTGACTGGGCTCTGACTGTGACTGGGCTCGATTGTGACTGGGCTCTGACTGTGACTGGGCTCTGACTGTGACTGGGCTCTGACTGTGACTGGGCTCTGACTGTGACTGGGCTCTGATTGTGACTGGGCTCTGACTGTGACTGGGCTCTGACTGTGACTGGGCTCTGATTGTGACTGGGCTCTGATTGTGACTGTGCTCTGACTGTGACTGGGCTCTGATTGTGACTGGGCTCTGACTGTGACTGGGCTCTGATTGTGACTGGTCTCTGATTGTGACTGGGCTCTGACTGTGACTGGGCTCTGACTGTGACTGGGCTCTGACTGTGACTGGGCTCTGATTGTGAATGGGCTCTGACTGTGATGGACTCTGATTGTTACTGGGCTCTGATTGTGACTGGCTCTGACTGACTGTGACTGGGCTCTGATTGTGACTGGGCTCTGATTGTGACTGGCCTCTGATTGTGACTGGGCTCTGGCTGTGACTGGGCTCTGATGTGACTGGGCTCTGATTGTGACTGGGTTCTAACTGTGACTGGGCTCTGATTGTGACTGGGTTCTGATTGTGACTGGGCTCTGATTGTGACTGGGTCTGATTGTGACTGGGATCTGACTGTGACTTGGCTCTGATTGTGACTGGGCTCTGATTGTGACTGGGTTCTGGCTGTGACTGGGCTCTGATTGTGACTGGGCTCTGATTGTGACTGGGTTCTGATTGTGACTGGGTTCTGATTGTGACTGGGCTCTGACTGTGACTGGGCTCTGATTGTGACTGGGCTCTGATTGTGACTGGCTCTGATTGTGACTGGGCTCTGATTGTGACTGGGCTCTGATTGTGACTGGGTTCTGACTGTGACTGGGCTCTGACTGTGACTGGGCTCTGATTGTGACAGGGCTCTGACTGTGACTGGGCTCTGACTGTGACTGGGCTCTGATTGTGACTGGGCTCTGATTGTGACTGGGCTCTGATTGTGACTGGGCTCTGACTGTGACTGGGCTCTGATTGTGACTGGGCTCTGACTGTGACTGGGCTCTGATTGTGACTGGGCTCTGACTGTGACTGGGCTCTGATTGTGACTGGGCTCTGATTGTGACTGGGTTCTGACTGTGACTGGGCTCTGACTGTGACTGGGCTCTGATTGTGACTGGGCTCTGTCTGTGACTGGGCTCTGATTGTGACTGGGCTCTGATTGTGACTGGGTTCTGATTGTGACTGGGTTCTGATTGTGACTGGGCTCTGACTGTGACTGGGCTCTGATTGTGACTGGCTCTGATTGTGACTGGCCTCTGATTGTGACTGGGCTCTGACTGTGACTGGGCTCTGATTGTGACTGGGCTCTGATTGTGACTGGGCTCTGATTGTGACTGGGTTCTGATTGTGACTGGGCTCTGATTGTGACTGGGCTCTGACTGTGACTGGGCTCTGATTGTGACTGGGCTCTGACTGTGACTGGCTCTGATTGTGACTGGGCTCTGACTGTGACTGGGCTCTGATTGTGACTGGGCTCCGATTGTGACTGGGTCTGATTGTGACTGGGCTCTGACTGTGACTGGGCTCTGACTGTGACTGGGCTCTGATTGTGACTGGGCTCTGACTGTGACTGGGTTCTGATTGTGACTGGGCTCTGATTGTGACTGGGCTCTGACTGTGACTGGGTTCTGACTGTGACTGGGCTCAGACTATGTTTGGGTTCCGATTGTGACAATGCTCTGACTTTGACTGGGCTCTGATTGTGACTGTGCTCTGATTGTGACTGGGTTCTGATTGTGACTGGGCTTGGCTGTGACTGGACTCTGATTCTGACTGGCCTCTGATTGTGACTGAGTTCTAACTGTGACTGGGCTCTGATTGTGACAGGGTTCTGATTGTGACTGGGTTCTGATTGTGACTGGGTTCCGATTGTGACTGGGATCTGACTGTGACTGGGCTCTGGCTGTGACTGGGCTCTGATTGTGACTGGGCTCTGATTGTGACTGGGCTCTGATTGTGACTGGGCTCTGACTGTGACTGGGCTCTGACTGTGACTGGGTTCTGACTGTGACTGGGCTCTGACTGTGACTGGGCTCTGACTGTGACTGGGCTCTGACTGTGACTGGGCTCTGATTGTGACTGGGCTCTGATTGTGGCTGGGCTCTGACTGTGACTGGGCTCTGATTGTGACTGGGCTCTGATTGTGACTGGGCTCTGACTGTGACTGGGCTCTCACTGTGACTGGGCTCTGATTGTGACAGGGCTCTGATTGTGACTGGGCTCTGACTGTGACTGGGCTCTGACTGTGACTGGGCTCCGATTGTGACTGGGCTCTGACTGTGACTAGGCTCTGATTGTGACTGGCCTCTGATTGTGACTGGGCTCTGGCTGTGACTGGGCTCTGATTGTGACTGGGCTCTGATTGTGACTGGGTTCTGACTGTGACTGGGCTCTGATTGTGACTGGGTTCTGATTGTGACTGGGCTCTGATTGTGACTGGGTTCTGATTGTGACTGGGCTCTGACTGTGACTGGGCTCTGATTGTGACTGGGCTCTGATTGTGACTGGGCTCTGATTGTGACTGGGCTCTGATTGTGACTGGGCTCTGATTGTGACTGGGCTCTGATTGTGACTGGCTCTGATTGTGACTGGGCTCTGATTGTGACTGGGTTCTGACTGTGACTGGGTTCTGATTGTGACTGGGCTCTGATTGTGACTGGGCTCTGATTGTGACTGGGCTCTGATTGTGACTGGGCTCTGATTGTGACTGGGTTCTGTCTGTGACTGGGCTCTGATTGTGACTGGGCTCTGACTGTGACTGGGTTCTGACTGTGACTGGGTTCTGAATGTGACTGGGCTCCTGATTGTGACAGTGGCTCTGACTGTGACTTGGGCTCTGATTGTTGACTGGGCTCTGGAATTGACTGGGGTTCGGACTGTGCCTAGGCTTGGCTGTGACTGGGGCTCTGACTGTGACTGGGCCTCTGATTGTGACTGAGCTCAGACTTTGACTGGGTCTGACTTGTGACTGGGCTCCATTGGGACTGGGCTGGCTATGATTGTGACTGGGCTCCTGACTGTGACTGGGCTATAACTTTGACTGGGCGCTGACTGTGACTGGGCTCTGTCTGTGACTGGGCTCTGATTGTGACTGGGCTCTGATTGTGACTGGGCTCTGATTGTGACTGGGCTCTGATTGTGACTGGGCTCTGATTGTGACTGGGCTCTGACTGTGACTGGGCTCTGATTGTGACTGGGCTCTGACTGTGACTGGGCTCTGATTGTGACTGGGCTCTGATTGTGACTGGGCTCTGACTGTGACTGGGCTCTGATTGTGACTGGGCTCTGATTGTGACTGGGCTCTGACTGTGACTGGGCTCTGATTGTGACTGGGCTCTGATTGTGACTGGGCTCTGATTGTGACTGGGCTCTGATTGTGACTGGGGGACTCTGACTGTGACTGGGCTCTGATTGTGACTGGGCTCTGATTGTGACTGGGCTCTGATTGTGACTGGGCTCTGATTGTGACTGGGCTCTGATTGTGACTGGGCTCTGATTGTGACTGGGCTCTGATTGTGACTGGGCTCTGATTGTGACTGGTTTCTGACTGTGACTGGGTTCCAATTGTGACTGGGCTCTGATTGTGACTGGGTTCTGATTGTGACTGGGCTATGATTGTGACTGGGCTCTGATTGTGACTGGGCTCTGACTGTGACTGGGCTCTGATTGTGACTGGGCTCCGACTGTGACTGGGTTCTGACTGTGATTGCGTTCCGATTGTGACTGGGCTCTGACTGTGACTGGGTTCTGATTGTGACTGGGTTCTGATTGTGTCTGGTCTCTGACTATGACTGTGCTGTGACTGTGACTGGGCTCTGACTGTGACAAGGCTGTGACTGTGACAAGGCTCTGACTGGGACTGGGTTCTGGCTGTGACTGATTTCAGACTGTGACTGGGCTCTGATTGTGACTGGGCTCTGACTGTGACTGAGCTCAGACTGTGACTGGGCTCGACTGTTACTGGGCTCTGATTGTGCCTGGGCTCTGACTGTGATTGGGCTCTGATTGTGACTGGACTCTGATTGTGACTGGGCTCTGATTGTGACTGTGCTCTGACTGTGACTGGGCTCTGATTGTGACTGGGCTCTGACTGTGACTGGGCTCTGATTGTGACTGTGCTCTGACTGTGACTGGGCTCTGATTGTGACTGGGCTCTGACTGTGACTCGGCTCTGACTGTGACTAGGCTCTGACTGTGACTGGGCTCTGACTGTGACTGGGCTCTGATTGTGACTGGGCTCTGACTGTGACTGGGCTCTGAGCGTTACTGGGCTCTGATTGTGACTGTGCTCTGACTGTGACTGGGCTCTGATTGTGACTGGGCTCTGACTGTGATTGGGCTCTGATTGTGACTGGTCTCTGATTGTGACTGGGCTTTGACTGTGACTGGGCTCTGACTGTGACTGGGCTCTGACTGTGACTGGGCTCTGATTGTGACTGTGCTCTGACTGTGACTGGACTCTGATTGTAACTGGGCTCTGATTGGGACTGGGCTCTGACTGTGACTGGGCTCTGACTGTGACTGTGCTCTGATTGTGACTGTGCTCTGACTTTGACTGGGCTCTGATTTTGACTGGGCTCTGACTGTGACTGGGCTCTGATTGTGTCTGTGCTCTGACTGTGACTGGGCTCTAACTTTGACTGGGCTCGACTGTGACTGGTCTCTGATTGTGCCTGGGCTCTTACTCTGATAGGGCTCTGATTGTGAATGGGCTCTGACTGTGACTGGGCGCTGATTGTGACTGTGCCCAGTCTGTGACTGGGCTCTGTTTGTGACTGGGCTCTGATTGTGACTGGGCTCTGACTGTGAATGTGCCTCTGTCTGTGACTGGGTCGCTTATTGTGACTGGTGCTCTGACGGTGAATTGGGCTCTGATTGGTGACGGGTCTCTGATTGTGACGGGCTCTTGTCTGTGACTGGGCTCTGACTGTGACTGGGCTCTGGACTGTGACTGGGCTTGATTGTGACTGTGCCTCTGACTGTGCACTGACTCTGATTGTGACCTGTGCTCTGATTGTGACTTGGTTCTGACTGTGTACTGGGTCATATTGTGTACTGGTCGATGTGCTCTGGGATTCTGACTGTGCTGGGCTGACTTTTGACTGGGCTCTGATTGTGACTGGGCTCTGATTGTGACTGGGCTCTGATTGTGACTGGGCTCTGATTGTGACTGGGCTCTGACTGTGACTGGGCTCTGATTGTGACTGGGCTCTGATTGTGACTGGGTTCTGACTGTGACTGGGCTCTGATTGTGACTGGGCTCTGATTGTGACTGGGTTCTGATTGTGACTGGCCTCTGATTGTGACTGAGTTCTAACTGTGACTGGGCTCTGATTGTGACTGGGCTCTGATTGTGACAAGGCTCTGATTGTGACTGGGTTCTTGTTGTGACTGGGCACTGACTGTTACTTGGTTCTGACTGTGACAGGGCTCAGACTGTGACTGGGCTCAGACTGTGACTGGGCTCTGACTGTGACTGGGCTCTGACTGTGACTGGGCTCTGATTGTGACTGGCTCTGATTGTGACTGGGTTCCGATTGTGACTGGGATCTGACTGTGACTGGGCTCAGACTGTGACTGGGCTCTGATTGTGACAAGACTCTGATTGTGACTGGGCTCTGATTGTGACTGGGTTCTGACTGTGTCTGTGCTCTGACTGTGACTGGGTTCTGACTGTGACTGGGCTCTGATTGTAACTGGGCTCTTACTGTGACTGGGCTCTGATTGTGAAAGGGCTCTGATTGTGACTGGGTTCTGTCTGTGACTGGGCTCTGATTGTGACTGGGCTCTGACTGTGACTGGGTTCTGACTGTGACTGGGTTCTGAATGTGACTGGGCTCTGATTGTGACTGGTCTCTGATTGTGACTGGACTCTGACTGTGACTAGGCTCTGATTGTGACTGGGTTCCGATTGTGACTGGTTTTTGACTGTGACTGGGCTCTGACTGTGACTGGGCTCTGACTGTGAATGGGCTTTGATTGTGACTGGGCTCTGACTGTGACTGGGCTCTGATTGTGACTGGCCTCCTAATTGTGACTGGCCTCTGTTTGTGACTGGGCTCTGACTGTGACTAGGCTCTGATTGTGACTGGGCTCTGATTGTGACTGGCTCTGATTGTGACTGGGCTCTGACTGTGACTGGGCTCTGACTGTGACTGGGCTCTGATTGTGACTGGGCTCCGACTGTGACTGGGCTCTGACTGTGACTGGGCTCTGACTGTGACTGGGCTCCAAATGTGACTGGGCTCTGATTGTGACTGGGCTCTGACTGTGACGGGCCTCAGATTGTGACCGCGCTCTGACTGTGACTTGGCTCCGATTGTGACTGTGCTCTGATTGTGACTGGGTTCTGATTGTGACTGGGCTTGGCTGTGACTGGACTCTGATTCTGACTGGCTCTGATTGTGACTGAGTTCTAACTGTGACTGGGCTCTGATTGTGACTGGGTTCTGATTGTGACTGGGTTCAGATTGTGACTGGGTTCTGACTGTGACTGGGCTCTGACTGTGACTGGGCTCTGACTGTGACTGGGCTCTGATTGTGACTGGGCTCTGATTGTGACTGGGTTCTGATTGTGACTGGGCTCTGACTGTGACTGGGTTCTGACTGTGACTGGTTTCTGACTGTGACTGGGCTCTGACTGTGACTGGGCTCTGACTGTGACTGGGCTCTGACTGTGACTGGGCTCTGATTGTGACTGGGCTCTGATTGTGACTGGGCTCTGACTGACTGGGCTCTGATTGTGACTGGCTCTGATTGTGACTAGGCTCTGACTGTGACTGGGCTCTGACTGTGACTGGGCTCTGATTGTGACTGGGCTCTGATTGTGACTGGGCTCTGACTGTGACTGGGCTCTGATTGTGACTGGGTTCCGATTGTGACTGGGCTCTGACTGTGACTGGGCTCCGCTTTTGACTGGGCTCTGATTGTGACTGGGCTCTGGCTGTGACTGGGCTCTGATTGTGACTGGGCTCTGATTGTGACTAAGTTCTAACTGTGACTGGGCTCTGATTGTGACTGGGTTCTGATTGTGACTGGGATCTGATTGTGACTGGGTTCCGATTGTGACTGGGATCTGACTGTGACTGGGCTCTGATTGTGACTGGGCTCTGATTGTGACTGGGCTCTGATTGTGACTGGGCTCTGATTGTGACTGGGCTCTGATTGTGACTGGGCTCTGATTGTGACTGGGCTCTGAATGTGACCTGGCGCCGATTGTGACTGGGCTCTGATTGTGACAAGGCTCTGATTGTGACTGGGCTCTGATTGTGACTGGGCTCTGATTGTGACTGTGCTCTGAATGTGACTGGGCTCTGATTGTGACTGGGTTCTGATTGTGACTGGGCTCTGACTGTGACTGGGCTCTGATTGTGACTGGGCTCTGACTGTGACTGGGCTCTGATTGTGACTGGGCTCTGACTGTGACTGGGTTCTGACTGTGACTGGGTTCCGATTGTGACTGGGCTCTGACTGTGACTGGGTTCTGATTGTGACTGGGATCTGACTGTGACTGGGCTCTGACTGTGACTGGGCTCTGACTGTGACTGGGCTCTGACTGTGACAAGGCTCTGACTGTGACAAGGCTCTGACTGTGACTGGGTTCTGACTGTGACTGGTTTCTGACTGTGACTGGGCTCTGATTGTGACTGGGCTCTGACTGTGACTGGGCTCTAACTTTGACTGGGCTCGACTGTGACTGGGCTCTGATTGTGACTGTGCCCAGTCTGTGACTGGGCTCTGATTGTGACTGGGCTCTGATTGTGACTGGGCTCTGATTGTGACTGGGCTCTGATTGTGACTGGGCTCTGATTGTGACTGGGCTCTGACTGTGACTGGGCTCTGATTGTGACTGGGCTCTGACTGTGACTGGGCTCTGACTGTGACTGGGCTCTGACTGTGACTGGGCTCTGACTGTGACTGGGCTCTGATTGTGACTGGGTCTGACTGTGACTGGGCTCTGACTGTGACTGGGCTCTGACTGTGACTGGGCTCTGACTGTGACTGGGCTCTGATTGTGACTGGGCTCTGATTGTGACTGGGCTCTGATTGTGACTGGGCTCTGATTGTGACTGGGCTTGGCTGTGACTGGGCTCTGATTGTGACTGGCCTCTGATTGTGACTGGGCTCTGACTGTGACTGGGCTCTGATTGTGACTGGGCTCTGATTGTGACTGGGTTCTGATTGTGACTGGGTTCTGATTGTGACTGGGTTCTGACTGTGACTGGGCTCTGATTGTGACTGGGCTCTGATTGTGACTGGGCTCTGATTGTGACTGGGCTCTGACTGTGACTGGGCTCTGATTGTGACTGGGCTCTGATTGTGACTGGGCTCTGATTGTGACTGGGTTCTGATTGTGAATGGGCTTGGCTGTGACTGGGCTCTGATTGTGACTGGGCTCTGATTGTGACTGAGTACTAACTGTGACTGTGCTCTGATTGTGACTGGGCTCTGACTGTGACTGGGCTCTGATTGTGACTGGCTCTGATTGTGACTGGGCTCTGACTGTGACTGGGCTCTGATTGTGACTGGCTCTGATTGTGACTGGGCTCTGACTGTGACTGGGCTCTGACTGTGACTGGGCTCTGATTGTGACTGGGCTCTGATTGTGACTGGGTTCTGACTGTGACTGGGCTCTGATTGTGACTGGGCTCTGATTGTGACTGAGTTCTAACTGTGACTGGGCTCTGATTGTGACTGGGCTCTGATTGTGACTGGGCTCTGACTGTGACTAGGCTCCGATTGTGACTGGGCTCTGATTGTGACTGGGTTCTGAATGTGACTGGGCTCTGATTGTGACTGGGCTCTGATTGTGACTGGGCTCTGATTGTGACTGGGTTCTGATTGTGACTGGGCTCTGACTGTGACTGGGCTCTGATTGTGACTGGGCTCTGATTGTGACGGGCTCTGATTGTGACTGGGCTCTGATTGTGACTGGGCTCTGATTGTGACTGGGCTCTGATTGTGACTGGGCTCTGACTGTGACTGGGCTCTGATTGTGACTGGGCTCTGATTGTGACTGGGCTCCATTGTGACTGGGCTCTGATTGTGACTGGGCTCTGACTGTGACTAGGCTCCAATTGTAACTGGGCTCTGATTGTGACTGGGTTCTGATTGTGACTGGGCTCTGACTGTGAATGGGCTTTGATTGTGACTGGGCTCTGACTGTGACTGGGCTCTGATTGTGACTGGCCTCTGATTGTGACTGGGTTCTGACTGTGACTGGGTTCTGACTGTGACTGGGCTCTGATTGTGACAAGGCTCTGATTGTGACTGGGTTCTTGTTGTGACTGGGCACTGACTGTTACTTGGTTCTGACTGTGACAGGGCTCAGACTGTGACTGGGCTCAGACTGTGACTGGGCTCTGATTGTGACAGGGCTCTGACTGTGACTGAGCTCACACTGTGACTGGGCACTGACTGTTACTTGGTTCTGACTGTGACAGGGCTCCGATTGTGACTGGGCTCTGACTGTGACTGGGCTCTGATTGTGACTGTGCCCAGTCTGTGACTGGGCTCTGTTTGTGACTGGGCTCTGATTGTGACTGGGCTCTGATTGTGACTGCTCTGACTGTGACTGGACTCTGATTGTGACTGGGCTCTGACTGTGACTGGGCTCTGATTGTGACTGGGCTCCGACTGTGACTGGGCTCTGACTGTGACTGGGTTCTGATTGTGACTGGGTTCTGATTGTGACTGGGCTCTGACTGTGACTGGGCTCTGACTGTGACTGGGCTCTGACTGTGACTGGGCTCTGATTGTGACAAGGCTCTGATTGTGACTGGGCTCTGACTGTGACTGGCTCTGATTGTGACTGGGCTCTGATTGTGACTGGGCTCTGACTGTGACTGGGCTCTGTCTGTGACTGGGCTCTGATTGTGACTGGGCTCTGATTGTGACTGGGCTCTGACTGTGACTGGGCTCTGATTGTGACTGGGTTCTGATTGTGACTGGGATCTGACTGTGACTGGGCTCTGATTGTGACTGGGCTCTGATTGTGACTGGGCTCTGGCTGTGACTGGGCTCTGATTGTGACTGGGCTCTGATTGTGACTAAGTTCTAACTGTGACTGGGCTCTGATTGTGACTGGGTTCTGATTGTGACTGGGATCTGATTGTGACTGGGTTCCGATTGTGACTGGGATCTGACTGTGACTGGGCTCTGATTGTGACTGGGCTCTGATTGTGACGGGCTCTGATTGTGACTGGGCTCTGATTGTGACTGGGCTCTGATTGTGAATGGCTCTGAATGTGACTGGGCTCTGATTGTGACTGTGCTCTGATTGTGACTGGGCTCTGATTGTGACTGGCTCGATTGTGACTGGGCTCTGAATGTGACTGTGCTCTGACTGTGACTGGGTTCCAATTGTGACTGGGCTCTGATTGTTGACTGCTGGGTTCTGATTGTGACTGGGCTATGATTGTGACTGGGCTCTGATTGTGACTGGGCTCTGACTGTGACTGGGCTCTGATTGTGACTGGGCTCAGACTGTGACTGGGTTTGACTGTGAGTGGTTCCGATTGTGACTGGGCTCTGACTGTGACTGGGTTCTGATTGTGACTGGGTTCTGATTGTGACTGGTCTGACTAGACTGTGCTGTGACTGTGACTGGGCTCTGACTGTGACAAGGCTGTGACTGTGACAAGGCTCTGACTGGGACTGGGTTCTGGCTGTGACTGATTTCAGACTGTGACTGGGCTCTGATTGTGACTGGGCTCTGACTGTGACCGAGCTCAGACTGTGACTGGGCTCGACTGTTACTGGGCTCTGATTGTGCCTGGGCTCTGACTGTGATTGGGCTCTGATTGTGACTGGACTCTGATTGTGACTGGGCTCTGATTGTGACTGTGCTCTGACTGTGACTGGGCTCTGATTGTGACTGGGCTCTGACTGTGACTGGGCTCTGATTGTGACTGTGCTCTGACTGTGACTGGGCTCTGATTGTGACTGGGCTCTGACTGTGACTGGGCTCTGACTGTGACTAGGCTCTGACTGTGACTGGGCTCTGACTGTGACTGGGCTCTGATTGTGACTGGGCTCTGACTGTGACTGGGCTCTGAGTGTGACTGGGCTCTGATTGTGACTGTGCTCTGACTGTGACTGGGCTCTGATTGTGACTGGGCTCTGACTGTGACTGGGCTCTGATTGTGACTGGTCTATGATTGTGACTGGGCTCTGACTGTGACTGGGCTCTGACTGTGACTGGGCTCTGACTGTGACTGGGCTCTGATTGTGACTGTGCTCTGACTGTGACTGGACTCTGATTGTAACTGGGCTCTGATTGTGACAAGGCTCTGACTGTGACTGGGCTCTAACTGTGACTTGGCTCCGATTGTGACTGGCCGCTGATTGTGACTGGCTCTGGCTGTGACTGGGCTCTGGCTGTGACTGGGCTCGATTGTGACTAAGTTCTAACTGTGACTGGGCTCTGTTTGTGACTGGGTTCTGATTGTGACTGGAATCTGATTGTGACTGGGTTCCGATTGTGACTGGGATCTGACTGTGAATTGGCTCTGATTGTGACTGGGCTCTGATTGTGACTGGGTTCTGGCTGTGACTGGGCTCTGATTGTGACTGGGTTCTGATTGTGACTGGGTTCTGGCTGTGACTGGGCTCTGATTGTGACTGGGTTCTGATTGTGACTGGGTTCAGATTGTGACTGGGTTCGATTGTGACTTGGCTCTGACTGTGACTGGGCTCTGATTGTGACTGGGCTCTGATTGTGACTGGCTCTGACTGTGACTGGGCTCTGATTGTGACTGGGCTCTGACTGTGACTGGGCTCGGATTGTGACTGGGCTCTGACTGTGACTGGGCTTGACTGTGACTGGGCTCTGATTGTGACTGGGTTCTGATTGTGACTGGGTTCTGACTGTGACTGGGCTCTGACTGTGACTGGGCTCTGATTGTGACTGGGCTCTGACTGTGACTGGGCTCTGATTGTAACTGGGCTCTGATTGTGACTGGGTTCTGTCTGTGACTGGGCTCTGATTGTGACTGGGCTCAGACTGTGACTGGCTTCTGATTGTGACTGGGCTCTGACTGTGACTGGGCTCTGATTGTGACTGGGCTCTGATTGTGACTGGTTCTACTTGTGACTGGGCTTGATTGTGACTGGGTTCTGATTGTGACTGGGATCTGACTGTGACTGGGCTCTGATTGTGACTGGGCTCTGATTGTGACTGGGCTCTGATTGTGACTGGGCTCTGATTGTGACTGGGCTCTGATTGTGACTGGGTTTGACTGTGACTGGGCTCTGATTGTGACTGGGCTCTGACTGTGACTGGGCTGATTGTGACTGGGCTCTGATTGTGACTGGGCTCTGACTGTGACTGGGCTCTGATTGTGACTGGGTTGATTGTGACTGGGCTCTGACTGTGACTGGGCTCTGACTGTGACTGGGCTCTGATTGTGACTGGGCTCTGATTGTGACTGGGCTCTGACTGTGACTGGGCTCTGATTGTGACTGGGCTCTGATTGTGACTGGGCTCTGATTGTGACTGGGCTCTGACTGTGACTGGGCTCTGATTGTGACTGGGCTCTGATTGTGACTGGGCTCTGACTGTGACTGGGCTCTGATTGTGACTGGGCTCTGATTGTGACTGGGCTCTGACTGTGACTGGGCTCTGACTGTGACTGGGCTCTGATTGTGACTGGGCTCTGACTGTGACTGGGCTCTGATGTGACTGGGCTCTGACTGTGACTGGGCTCTGATTGTGACTGGGCTCCTGTCTGTGACTGGGCTCTGACTGTGACTGGGCTCTGACTGTGACTGGGCTCTGACTGTGACTGGGCTCTGATGTGACTGGGCTCCTGATTGTGACTGGGCTCTGACTGTGACTGGCGCTGATTGTGACTGGGCTCTGATTGTGACTGGCTCTGATTGTGACTGGGATCTGACTGTGACTGGGCTCTGACTGTGACTGGGCTCTGATTGTGACTGGGCTCTAACTGTGACTGGCCTCGGATTGTGACTGGGCTCTGATTGGGACTTGGCTCTGACTGTGACTGGGCTCTGACTGTGACTGTGCTCTCACTTGACTGGGCTCAATTGTGACTGGGCTCTGATTGTGACTGGGGTCTGATTGTGACTGGGCTCTGATTGTGACTGGGCTCTGATTGTGACTGGGCTCTGACTGTGACTGGGCTCTGATTGTGACTGGGCTCGACTGTGACTGGGCTCTGACTGTGACTGGGTTCGGATTGTGACTGGGCTCTGATTGTGACTGAGTTCTGATTGTGACTGGGATCTGATTGTGACTGGGCTCTGACTGTGACTGGGCTCTGATTGTGACTGGCTCTGACTGTGACTGGCTTGTGACTGGTGACAATGGCTCTGACTGTGACTGGGTTCTGACTGTGACTGGGTTCTGAATGTGACTGGGCTCTGATTGTGACTGGGCTCTGACTGTGACTGGGCTCTGACTGTGACTGGGCTCTGATTGTGACTGGGCTCTGACTGTGACTGGGTCTGATTGTGACTGGGCTCTGATTGTGACTGGGCTCTGATTGTGACTGGGCTCTGACTGTGACTGGGCTCTGATTGTGACTGGGCTCTGATTGTGACTGGGCTCTGATTGTGACTGGGCTCTGATTGTGACTGGGCTCTGATTGTGACTGGGCTTGACTGTGACTGGGCTTGACTGTGACTGGGCTCTGATTGTGACTGGGCTCTGACTGTGACTGGGCTCTGATTGTGACTGGGCTCTGATTGTGACTGGGCTCTGATTGTGACTGGGCTCTGATTGTGACTGGTCTGATTGTGACTGGGCTCTGATTGTGACTGGGCTCTGATTGTGACTGGGCTCTGATGTGACTGGGCTCTGATTGTGACTGGGCTCTGATTGTGACTGGGCTCTGATTGTGACTGGGCTCTGATGTGACTGGGCTCTGTTGTGACTGGGCTCTGACTGTGACTGGCTCTGATTGTGACTGGCTCTGATTGTGACTGGGCTCTGATTGTGACTGGGCTTGATTGTGACTGGCTCTGATTGTGACTGGGCTCTGACTGTGACTGGGTCTGATTGTGACTGGGCTCGACTGTGACTGGGCTCTGATTGTGACTGGGCTCTGACTGTGATGGGCTCTGATTGTGACTGGCTTGATTGTGACTGGGCTCTGATTGTGACTGTGCTCTGATTGTGACTGGGGCTTGTTTGTGACTGGCTCTGATTGTGACTGGGCTCTGACTGTGATGGGCTCTGACTGTGATGGCTCTGATTGTGACTGTGCTCTGACTTGTGGGACTGGGCTCTGATTGTGACTGGGCTCTGACTGTTGACTGGGCTCTGATGTGACTGGGCTCTGATTTGACTGGCTCTGGACTGTGTCTGGGCTCTGATTGTGACTGGCTTGATTGTGACTGGGCTCTGATTGTGAC
>NC_054472.1:196719881-196764881 GCF_017639515.1 Carcharodon carcharias
TGTGACTGGGCTCTGACTGTGACTGGGCTCTGACTGTGACTGGGCTCTGATTGTGACTGGGCTCTGATTGTGACTGGCCTCTGAGTGTGACTGGGCTCTGGCTGTGACTGGGCTCTGATTGTGACTGGGCTCTTGAATGTGACTGGGCTCTGACTGGGCCCAGACTGTGACTGGGCCCTACTGTGACTGGCTCTGATTGTGACTGGGCTGATTGTGACTGGGTTCTGATTGTGACTGGGCTTGGCTGTGGACGGGCTCTGATTGTGACTGGCTCTGATGGTGACTGGGCTCTGACTGTGATGGGCTCTGATTGTGACTGGGTGGGCTCTGATTTGTGACTGGGTTCAGATTGTGACTGGTTCTGATTGTGACTGGGCTCTGACTGTGAACTGGGCTCTGATTGTGACTGGGCTCTGATTGTGACTGGGCTCTGATTGTGAATGCTCTGATTGTGACTGGGTTCTGATTGTGACGGGCTCTGATTGTGACTGGGTTCTGATTGTGACTGGGCTCTGATTGTGACTGGGCTCTGACTGTGACTGGCTCTGACTGTGACTGGGCTCTGACTGTGACTGGGCTCTGATTGTGACTGGCTTGATTGTGACTGGGCTCTGACTGTGACTAGGCTCTGATTGTGACTGGGCCTTGATTGTGACTGGGCTCTGATTGTGACTGGGCCCTGACTGTGACTGGGCTCTGATTGTGACTGTGCTCTGACTGTGACTGGGCTCTAACTGTGACTGGGCTCGACTGTGACTGGGCTCTGATTGTGCCTGGCTCTGATTGTGACTGGGCTCTGATTGTGACTGGGTTCTGATTGTGACTGGGTTCTGATGTGACTGGGCTCTGATTGTGACTGGGCTCTGATTGTGACTGGGCTCTGACTGTGACTGGGCCTGAGTGGTGACTGGGCTCTGGCTGTGACTGGGCTTCCGATTGTGACTGGCTCTGATTGTGACTGAGCTCTGACTGTGACTGGGCTCTGATTGTGACGGTGCTCTGATTGTGACTGGGTCTGATTGTGACTGGGCTTGACTGTGACTGGCTCTGATTGTGACTGGGCTCTGACTGTGAATGGTTTCTGACTGTGACTGGGCTCTGACTGTGACTGGGCTCTGATTGTGACTGGGTTCAGATTGTGACTGGTTTCCGATTGTGACTGGGATCTGACTGTGACTGGGCTCTGATTGTGACTGGGCTCTGATTGTGACTGGGATCTGACTGTGACTGGGCTCTGATTGTGACTGGGTTCTGACTGTGACTGGGCTCTGACTGTGACTGGGCTCTGACTGTGACTGGGCTTCCGATTGTGACTGGGCTCTGACTGTGACTGGGCTCTGACTGTGACTGGGCTCTGATTGTGACTGGGCTCTGATTGTGACTGGCTCTGATTGTGACTGGCTCTGACTGTGACTGGGCTCTGGCTGTGACTGGGCTCTGATTGTGACTGGGCCTGATTGTGACTGGGCTCTAACTGTGACTGGGCTCTGATTGTGACTGGGCTCTGATTGTGACTGGGCTCTGATTGTGACTGGGCTCTGATTGTGACTGGGTTCTGATTGTGACTGGGTTCTTACTGTGACTGGGCTCTGACTGTGACTGGGTTCTGACTGTGACTGGGCTCTGATTGTGACTGGGCTCTGACTGTTACTGGGCTCTGATTGTGAGTGGGCTCTGACTGTGACTAGGCTCTGATTGTGACTAGCTCTGATTGTGACTGGGTTCTGATTGTGACTGGGTTCCGATTATGACTGGGTTCTGACTGTGACTGGGCTCTGACTGTGAGTGGGCTCTGACTGTGAAAGGGCTTTGATTGTGACTGGGCTCTGACTGTGACTGGCCTCTGATTGTGACTGGCCTCTGATTGTGACAGGCCTCTGATTGTGACTAGGCACTGACTGTGACTAGGCTCTGATTGTCACTAGGGCTCTGAATGTGACCAGGCGCTGATTGAGACTGGGCTCTGATTGTGACTAGGCTCCAATTGTGACTGGGCTCTGATTGTGAGTGGTTTCTGACTGTGACTGGGTTCCGATTGTGACTGGCTCTGACTGTGACTGGGTTCTGATTGTGATTGGGTTCTGATTGTGACTGGGCTCTGACTATGACTGTGCTGTGACTGTGACTGGGCTCTGACTGTTACAAGGCTGTGACTGTGACAAGGCTCTGACTGGGACTGGGTTCTGACCGTGACTGGTTCAGACTGTGACTGGGCTCTGATTGTGACTGGGCTCTGATTGTCACTGGGTTCAGATTGTGACTGGGTTCCGATTGTTACCGGGATCTGACTGTGACTGGGCTCTGATTGTGACTGGGCTCTGATTGTGACTGGGCTCTGATTGTGACTGGGTTCTGAATGTGACTGGGTTCTGACTGTGACTGGGCTCAGACTGTGACTGGGCTCAGACTGTGACTGGGCCCTGACTGTGACTAGGCTCTGATTGTGACTGGGTTCTGATTGTGACTAGGCTCTGATTGTGACTAGGCTCTGAATGTGACTGGGTTCTGATTGTGACTGGGTTCCGATTGTGACTGGGTTCTGACTGTGAATGGGCTCTGACTGGGACTGGGCTCTGACTGTGACTGGGCTTTGATTGTGACTGGGCTCTGACTGTGACTGGCCTCTGATTGTGACTGGTCTCTGATTGTGACTGGCCTCTGATTGTGACTGGGCTCTGACTGTGACTAGGCTCCAATTGTAACTGGGCTCTGAATGTGACTGGGTTCTGATTGTGACTGGGTTCCAATTGTGACTGGGATCTGACTGTGACTGGGCTCTGACTGTGACTGGGCTCTGATTGTGACTGGGCTCTAACTGTGACTGGCCTCGGATTGTGACTGGGCTCGGACTGTGACTAGGCTCCAATTGTGACTGGGCTCTGATTGTGACTGGGTTCTGAATATGACTGGGTTCTGACTGTGACTGGGCTCTGACTGTGACTGGGCTCTGATTGTGACTGGGCTCAGATTGTGACTGGCCTCTGAGTGTGACCGGGCTCTGGCTGTGACTGGGCTCCGATTGTAACTGGGCTCTGATTGTGACTGGGCTCTGACTGTGACTGGGCACTGATTGTGACGGTGCTCTGATTGTGACTGGGTTCTGATTGTGACTGGGCTTGGCTGTGACTGGCCTCTGATTGTGACTGGCCTCTGATTGTGACTGAGTTCTAACTGTGACTGGGCTCTGATTGTGACTGGGCACTGATTGTGACTGGGTTCAGATTGTGACTGGTTTCCGATTGTTACTGGATCTGACTGTAACTGGGCTCTGATTGTGACTGGGCTCTGATTGTGACTGGTCTCTGATTGTGACAAGGCTCTGATTGTGACTGGGTTCTGATTGTGACTGGGCTCAGACTGTGACTGGGTTCTGACTGTGACTGGTTTCTGACGGTGACTGGGCTCAGACTGTTACTGGGCTCTGACTGTGACTGGGCTCTGACTGTGACTGGGCTCTGATTGTGACAAGGCTCTGATTGTGACTGGGCTCTGACTGTGACTAGGCTCCGATTGTGACTGGCCTCTGATTGTGACTAGGCTCTGATTGTGACTGGGCTCTGAGAGTGACTGGGTTCTGATTGTGACTGGGTTCTGACTGTGACTGGGCTCTGACTGTGACTGGGCTCTGATTGTGACTGGGCTCAGACTGTGACTGGCCTCTGAGTGCGACCGGGCTCTGGCTGTGACTGGGCTCCGATTGTAACTGGGCTCTGATTGTGACTGGGCTCTGACTGTGACTGGGCACTGATTGTGACGGTGCTCTGATTGTGACTGGGTTCTGATTGTGACTGGGCTTGGCTGTGACTGGCCTCTGATTGTGACTGGCCTCTGATTGTGACTGAGTTCTAACTGTGACTGGGCTCTGATTGTGACTGGGCTCTGATTGTGACTGGGTTCAGATTGTGACTGGTTTCCGATTGTTACTGGGATCTGACTGTAACTGGGCTCTGATTGTGACTGGGCTCTGATTGTGACTGGGCTCTGATTGTGACAAGGCTCTGATTGTGACTGGGTTCTGATTGTGACTGGGCTCAGACTGTGACTGGGTTCTGACTTGACTGGTTTCTGACTGTGACTGGGCTCAGACTGTTACTGGGCTCTGACTGTGACTGGGCTCTGACTGTGACTGGGCTCTGATTGTGACAAGGCTCTGATTGTGACTGGGCTCTGACTGTGACTAGGCTCCGATTGTGACTGGCCTCTGATTGTGACTAGGCTCTGGCTGTGACTGGGCTCTGGCTGTGACTGGGCCTGATTGTGACTGGGCTCTGATTGTGACTAAGTTCTAACTGTGACTGGGCTCTTATTGTGACTTGGCTCTGATTGTGACTAGGCTCTGATTGTGACTGGGCTCTGATTGTGACTGGGTTCTGATTGTGACTGGGTTCTTACTGTGACTGGGCTCTGACTTTGACTGGGTTCTGACTGTGACTGGGCTCTGATTGTGACTGGGTTATGACTGTGACTGGGCTCTGATAGTGACTGGGCTCTGACTGTGACTGGGCTCTGATTGTGACTGGGCTCTGACTGTGACTAGGCTCTGATTGTGACTAGGCTCTGATTGTGACTGGGTTCTGATTGTGACTGGGTTCCGATTATGACTGGGTTCTGACTGTGACTGGGCTCTGACTGTGAGTGGGCTCTGACTGTGAATGGGCTTTGATTGTGACTGGGCTCTGACTGTGACTGGCCTCTGATTGTGACTGGCCTCTGATTGTGACAGGCCTCTGATTGTGACTAGGCACTGACTGTGACTAGGCTCTGATTGTCACTAGGCTCTGAATGTGACCAGGCGCTGATTGAGACTGGGCTCTGATTGTGACTAGGCTCCAATTGTGACTGGGCTCTGATTGTGACTGGTTTCTGACTGTGACTGGGTTCCGATTGTGACTGGGCTCTGATTGTGACTGGGTTCTGATTGTGACTGGGCTATGATTGTGACTGGGCTCTGATTGTGACTGGGCTCTGACTCTGACTGGGCTCTGATTGTGACTGGGCTCTGATTGTGACAAGGCTCTGATTGTGACTCGGCTCTGACTGTGACTGGGCTCTGACTGTGACTGGGCTCTGATTGTGACTGTGCTCTGACTTTGACTGGACTCTGATTGTAACTTGGCTCTGATTGTGACTGGGCTCTGACTGTGACTGGGCTCTGATTGTGGACTGTGCTCTGACTTTGACTGGGCTCTGATTGTGACTGGGCTCTGTTTGTGAATGGGCTCTGACTGTGGCTGGGCTCTGAATCTGACTGTGCTCTGACTGTGACTGGGCTCTGATTGTGAATGGGCTCTGACTGTGACTGGGCTCTGATTGTGACTGGTCTCTGATTGTGACTCGGCTCTGACTGTGACTGGGCTCTGACTGACTGGGCTCTGACTGTGACTGGGCTCTTATTGTGACTGTGCGCTGACTTTGACTGCACTCTGATTGTAACTGGGCTCTGATTGTGACTGGGCTCTGACTGTGACTGGGCTCTGAATGTGACTGAGCTCTGATTGTGACTGTGCTCTGACTTTGACTGGGCTCTGATTGTGACTGGGCTCTGATTGTGAATGGGCTCTGACTGTGACTGGGCTCTGATTGTGACTGTGGTTTGACTGTGACTGGGCTCTGACTGTGACTGGGCTCTGACTGTGACTGGGCTCTGATTGTGACTGGGCTCTGATTGTGACTTGTCTCTGACTGTGACTGGGCTCTGACTGTGACTGGGCTCTGAATCTGACTGTGCTCTGACAGTGACTGGGCTCTGATTGTGAATGGGCTCTGACTGTGACTGGGCTCTGATTGTGACTGGTCTCTGATTGTGACTCGGCTCTGACTGTGACTCGGCTCTGACTGTGACTGGGCTCTGACTGTGACTGGGCTCTGACTGTGACTGGGCTCTGACTGTGACTGGGCTCTGATTGTGACTGGGCTCTGAATGTGACTGGACTCTGATTGTGACTAGGCTCTGGCTGTGACTGGGCTCTGGCTGTGACTGGGCTTGATTGTGACTGGGCTCTGATTGTGACTAAGTTCTAACTGTGACTGGGCTCTGATTGTGACTGGGCTCTGATTGTGACTAGGCTCTGATTGTGACTGGGCTCTTATTGTGACTGGGTTCTGATTGTGACTGGGTTCTGACTGTGACTGGGCTCTGACTGTGACTGGGCTCTGATTGTGACTGGGCTCAGACTGTGACTGGCCTCTGAGTGCGACCGGGCTCTGGCTGTGACTGGGCTCCGATTGTAACTGGGCTCTGATTGTGACTGGGCTCTGACTGTGACTGGGCACTGATTGTGACGGTGCTCTGATTGTGACTGGGTTCTGATTGTGACTGGGCTTGGCTGTGACTGGCCTCTGATTGTGACTGGCCTCTGATTGTGACTGAGTTCTAACTGTGACTGGGCTCTGATTGTGACTGGGCTCTGATTGTGACTGGGTTCAGATTGTGACTGGTTTCCGATTGTTACTGGGATCTGACTGTAACTGGGCTCTGATTGTGACTGGGCTCTGATTGTGACTGGGCTCTGATTGTGACAAGGCTCTGATTGTGACTGGGTTCTGATTGTGACTGGGCTCAGACTGTGACTGGGTTCTGACTGTGACTTGGTTTCTGACGGTGACTGGGCTCAGACTGTTACTGGGCTCTGACTGTGACTGGGCTCTGACTGTGACTGGGCTCTGATTGTGACAAGGCTCTGATTGTGACTGGGCTCTGACTGTGACTAGGCTCCGATTGTGACTGGCCTCTGATTGTGACTAGGCTCTGGCTGTGACTGGGCTCTGGCTGTGACTGGGCTTGATTGTGACTGGGCTCTGATTGTGACTAAGTTCTAACTGTGACTGGGCTCTGATTGTGACTGGGCTCTGATTGTGACTAGGCTCTGATTGTGACTGGGCTCTGATTGTGACTGGGTTCTGATTGTGACTGGGTTCTTACTGTGACTGGGCTCTGACTGTGACTGGGTTCTGACTGTGACTGGGCTCTGATTGTGACTGGGTTATGACTGTGACTGGGCTCTGATAGTGACTGGGCTCTGACTGTGACTGGGCTCTGATTGTGAGTGGGCTCTGACTGTGACTAGGCTCTGATTGTGTCTAGGCTCTGATTGTGACTGGGTTCTGATTGTGACTGGGTTCCGATTATGACTGGGTTCTGACTGTGACTGGGCTCTGACTGTGAGTGGGCTCTGACTGTGAATGGGCTTTGATTGTGACTGGGCTCTGACTGTGACTGGCCTCTGATTGTGACTGGCCTCTGATTGTGACAGGCCTCTGATTGTGACTAGGCACTGACTGTGACTAGGCTCTGATTGTCACTAGGCTCTGAATGTGACCAGGCGCTGATTGAGACTGGGCTCTGATTGTGACTAGGCTCCAATTGTGACTGGGCTCTGATTGTGAGTGGTTTCTGACTGTGACTGGGTTCCGATTGTGACTGGGCTCTGATTGTGACTGGGTTCTGATTGTGACTGGGCTATGATTGTGACTGGGCTCTGATTGTGACTGGGCTCTGACTGTGACTGGGCTCTGATTGTGACTGGGCTCCGACTGTGACTGGGTTCTGACTGTGACTGGGTTCCGATTGTGACTGGGCTCTGACTGTGACTGGGTTCTGATTGTGATTGGGTTCTGATTGTGACTGGGCTCTGACTATGACTGTGCTGTGACTGTGACTGGGCTCTGACTGTTACAAGGCTGTGACTGTGACAAGGCTCTGACTGGGACTGGGTTCTGACCGCGACTGGTTTCAGACTGTGACTGGGCTCTGATTGTGACTGGTCTCGACTGTGACAGGGCTCTGATTGTGCCTGGGCTCTGACTGTGATTGGGCTCTGATTGTGACTGGGCTCTGACTGTGACTAGGCTCCGATTGTGACTGGCCTCTGATTGTGACTAGGCTCTGGCTGTGACTGGGCTCTGGCTGTGACTGGGCTTGATTGTGACTGGGCTCTGATTGTGAATAAGTTCTAACTGTGACTGGGCTCTGATTGTGACTGGGCTCTGATTGTGACTAGGCTCTGATTGTGACTGGGCTCTGATTGTGACTAAGTTCTGATTGTGACTGGGTTCTTACTGTGACTGGGTTCTGATTGTGACTGGGATCTGATTGTGACTGGGTTCCGATTGTGACTGGGATCTGACTGTGACTGGGCTCTGATTGTGACTGGGCTCTGATTGTGACAAGGCTCTGATTGTGACTGGGCTCTGATTGTGACTGGGCTCTGATTGTGACTGGGCTCTGATAGTGACTAGGCACTGAATGTGACCAGGCGCCGATTGTGACTGGGCTCTGATTGTGACTAGGCTCCAATTGTGACTGGGCTCTGATTGTGACTGGTTTCTGACTGTGACTGGGTTCCAATTGTGACTGGGCTCTGATTGTGACTGGGCTCTGATTGTGACTGGGCTCTGACTCTGACTGGGCTCTGATTGTGACTGGGCTCTGATTGTGACAAGGCTCTGATTGTGACTCGGCTCTGACTTTGACTGGGCGCTGACTGTGACTGGGCTTTGACTGTGACTGGGCTCTGATTGTAACTGTGCTCTGACTTTGACTGGACTTTGATTGTAACTGGGCTCTGATTGTGACTGGGCTCTGACTGTGACTGGGCTCTGACTGTGACTGAGCTCTGATTGTGACTGTGCTCTGACTTTGACTGGGCTCTGATTGTGACTGGGCTCTGATTGTGAATGGGCTCTGACTGTGACTGGGCTCTGATTGAGACTGTGCTCTGACTGTGACTGTGCTCTGACTGTGACTGGGCTCTGACTGTGACTGGGCTCTGATTGTGACTGGGCTCTGACTGTGACTGGGCTCTGACTGTGACTGGGCTCTGACTGTGACTGGGCTCTGAATCTGACTGTGCTCTGACAGTGACTGGGCTCTGATTGTGAATGGGCTCTGACTGTGACTGGGCTCTGATTGTGACTGGTCTCTGATTGTGACTCGGCTCTGACTGTGAATCGGCTCTGACTGTGACTGGGCTCTGATTGTGACTGGGTTCTGATTGTGACTGGGTTCTGACTGTGACTGGGCTCTGACTGTGACTGGGCTCTGATTGTGACTGGGCTCAGACTGTGACTGGCCTCTGAGTGCGACCGGGCTCTGGCTGTGACTGGGCTCCGATTGTAACTGGGCTCTGATTGTGACTGGGCTCTGACTGTGACTGGGCACTGATTGTGACGGTGCTCTGATTGTGACTGGGTTCTGATTGTGACTGGGCTTGGCTGTGACTGGCCTCTGATTGTGACTGGCCTCTGATTGTGACTGAGTTCTAACTGTGACTGGGCTCTGATTGTGACTGGGCTCTGATTGTGACTGGGTTCAGATTGTGACTGGTTTCCGATTGTTACTGGGATCTGACTGTAACTGGGCTCTGATTGTGACTGGGCTCTGATTGTGACTGGGCTCTGATTGTGACAAGGCTCTGATTGTGACTGGGTTCTGATTGTGACTGGGCTCAGACTGTGACTGGGTTCTGACTGTGACTGGTTTCTGACGGTGACTGGGCTCAGACTGTTACTGGGCTCTGACTGTGACTGGGCTCTGACTGTGACTGGGCTCTGATTGTGACAAGGCTCTGATTGTGACTGGGCTCTGATTGTGACTAGGCTCCGATTGTGACTGGCCTCTGATTGTGACTAGGCTCTGGCTGTGACTTGGCTCTGGCTGTGACTGGGCCTGATTGTGACTGGGCTCTGATTGTGACTAAGTTCTAACTGTGACTGGCCTCTGATTGTGACTGGGCTCTGATTGTGACTAGGCTCTGATTGTGACTGGGCTCTGATTGTGACTAAGTTCTGATTGTGACTGGGTTCTTACTGTGACTGGGTTCTGATTGTGACTGGGATCTGATTGTGACTGGGTTCCGATTGTGACTGGGATCTGACTGTGACTGGGCTCTGATTGTGACTGGGCTCTGATTGTGACAAGGCTCTGATTGTGACTGGGCTCTGATTGTGACTGGGCTCTGATTGTGTCTGGGCTCTGATTGTGACTAGGCACTGAATGTGACCAGGCGCCGATTGTGACTGGGCTCTGATTGTGACTAGGCTCCAATTGTGACTGGGCTCTGATTGTGACTGGTTTCTGACTGTGACTGGGTTCCAATTGTGACTGGGCTCTGATTGTGACTGGGTTCTGATTGTGACTTGGCTATGATTGTGACTGGGCTCTGATTGTGACTGGGCTCTGACTGTGACTGGGCTCTGATTGTGACTGGGCTCCAACTGTGACTGGGTTCTGACTGTGACTGGGTTCCGATTGTGACTGGGCTCTGACTGTGATTGGGTACTGATTGTGACTGGTTCTGATTGTGACTGGGCTCTGACTATGACTGTGCTCTGACTGTGACTGGGCTCTGACTGTGACAAGGCTGTGACTGTGACAAGGCTCTGACTGGGACTGTGTTCTGACTGTGACTGGTTTCAGACTGTGACAGGGCTCTGATTGTGACTGGGCTCTGACTGTGACTGAGCTCAGACTGTGACTGGGCTCGACTGTGACTGGGCTCTGATTATGCCTGGGCTCTGACGGTGATTGGGTTCTGATTGTGACTGGGCTCAGACTGTGACTGGGCTCAGACTGTGACTGGGCTCTGACTGTGACTGAGCTCTGATTGTGACTAAGTTCTAACTGTGACTGGGCTCTGATTGTGACTGGGCTCTGATTATGACTGGGTTCAGATTGTGACTGGTTTCCGATTGTTACTGGGATCTGACTGTAACTGGGCTCTGATTGTGACTGGGCTCTGATTGTGACTGGGCTCTGATTGTGACAAGGCTCTGATTGTGACTGGGTTCTGATTGTGACTGGGCTCAGACTGTGACTGGGTTCTGACTGTGACTGGTTTCTGACGGTGACTGGGCTCAGACTGTTACTGGGCTCTGACTGTGACTGGGCTCTGACTGTGACTGGGCTCTGATTGTTTCAAGGCTCTGATTGTGACTGGGCTCTGACTGTGACTAGGCTCCGATTGTGACTGGCCTCTGATTGTGACTAGGCTCTGGCTGTGACTGGGCTCTGGCTGTGACTGGGCTTGATTGTGACTGGGCTCTGATTGTGACTAAGTTCTAACTGTGACTGGGCTCTGATTGTGACTGGGCTCTGATTGTGACTAGGCTCTGATTGTGACTGGGCTCTGATTGTGACTGGGTTCTGATTGTGACTGGGTTCTTACTGTGACTGGGCTCTGACTGTGACTGGGCTCTGACTGTGACTGGGCTCTTATTGTGAGTGGGCTCTGACTGTGACTAGGCTCTGATTGTGACTAGGCTCTGATTGTGACTGGGTTCTGATTGTGACTGGGTTCCGATTATGACTGGGTTCTGACTGTGACTGGGCTCTGACTGTGAGTGGGCTCTGACTGTGAATGGGCTTTGATTGTGACTGGGCTCTGACTGTGACTGGCCTCTGATTGTGACTGGCCTCTGATTGTGACAGGCCTCTGATTGTGACTAGGCACTGACTGTGACTAGGCTCTGATTGTCACTAGGCTCTGAATGTGACCAGGCGCTGATTGAGACTGGGCTCTGATTGTGACTAGGCTCCAATTGTGACTGGGCTCTGATTGTGAGTGGTTTCTGACTGTGACTGGGTTCCGATTGTGACTGGGCTCTGATTGTGACTGGGTTCTGATTGTGACTGGGCTATGATTGTGACTGGGCTCTGATTGTGACTGGGCTCTGACTGTGACTGGGCTCTGATTGTGACTGGGCTCCGACTGTGACTGGGTTCTGACTGTGACTGGGTTCCGATTGTGACTGGGCTCTGACTGTGACTGGGTTCTGATTGTGATTGGGTTCTGATTGTGACTGGGCTCTGACTATGACTGTGCTGTGACTGTGACTGGGCTCTGACTGTTACAAGGCTGTGACTGTGACAAGGCTCTGACTGGGACTGGGTTCTGACCGCGACTGGTTTCAGACTGTGACTGGGCTCTGATTGTGACTGGGCTCTGACTGTGACTGAGCTCAGACTGTGACTGGTCTCGACTGTGACAGGGCTCTGATTGTGCCTGGGCTCTGACTGTGATTGGGCTCTGATTGTGACTGGGCTCTGATTGTGACTGGGCTCTGATTGTGACTGGGCTCTGACTGTGACTGGGCTCTGACTGTGACTGGGCTCTGACTGTGACTGGGCTCTGATTGTGACTGGGCTCTGATTGTGACTGGGCTCTGACTGTGACTGGGCTCTGACTGTGACTGGGCTCTGAATCTGACTGTGCTCTGACTGTGACTGGGCTCTGATTGTGAATGGGCTCTGACTGTGACTGGGCTCTGATTGTGACTGGTCTCTGATTGTGACTCGGCTCTGACTGTGACTGGGCGCTGACTGTGACTGGGCTTTGACTGTGACTGGGCTCTGATTGTAACTGTGCTCTGACTTTGACTGGACTTTGATTGTAACTGGGCTCTGATTGTGACTGGGCTCTGACTGTGACTGGGATCTGACTGTGACTGAGCTCTGATTGTGACTGTGCTCTGACTTTGACTGGGCTCTGATTGTGACTGGGCTCTGATTGTGAATGGGCTCTGACTGTGACTGGGCTCTGATTGTGACTGTGCTCTGACTGTGACTGGGCTCTGACTGTGACTGGGCTCTGATTGTGACTGGGCTCTGACTGTGACTGGGCTCTGACTGTGACTGGGCTCTGACTGTGACTGGGCTCTGAATCTGACTGTGCTCTGACAGTGACTGGGCTCTGATTGTGAATGGGCTCTGACTGTGACTGGGCTCTGATTGTGACTGGTCTCTGATTGTGACTCGGCTCTGACTGTGACTCGGCTCTGACTGTGACTGGGCTCTGATTGTGACTGGGTTCTGATTGTGACTGGGTTCTGACTGTGACTGGGCTCTGACTGTGACTGGGCTCTGATTGTGACTGGGCTCAGACGGTGACTGGCCTCTGAGTGCGACCGGGCTCTGGCTGTGACTGGGCTCCTATTGTAACTGGGCTCTGATTGTGACTGGGCTCTGACTGTGACTGGGCACTGATTGTGACGGTGCTCTGATTGTGACTGGGTTCTGATTGTGACTGGGCTTGGCTGTGACTGGCCTCTGATTGTGACTGGCCTCTGATTGTGACTGAGTTCTAACTGTGACTGGGCTCTGATTGTGACTGGGCTCTGATTGTGACTGGGTTCAGATTGTGACTGGTTTCCGATTGTTACTGGGATCTGACTGTAACTGGGCTCTGATTGTGACTGGGCTCTGATTGTGACTGGGCTCTGATTGTGACAAGGCTCTGATTGTGACTGGGTTCTGATTGTGACTGGTTTCTGACGGTGACTGGGCTCAGACTGTTACTGGGCTCTGACTGTGACTGGGCTCTGACTGTGACTGGGCTCTGATTGTGACAAGGCTCTGATTGTGACTGGGCTCTGACTGTGACTAGGCTCCGATTGTGACTGGCCTCTGATTGTGACTAGGCTCTGGCTGTGACTGGGCTCTGGCTGTGACTGGGCTTGATTGTGACTGGGCTCTGATTGTGACTAAGTTCTAACTTTGACTGGGATCTGATTGTGACTGGGCTCTGATTGTGACTAGGCTCTGATTGTGACTGGGCTCTGATTGTGAATAAGTTCTGATTGTGACTGGGTTCTTACTGTGACTGGGTTCTGATTGTGACTGGGATCTGATTGTGACTGGGTTCCGATTGTGACTGGGATCTGACTGTGACTGGGCTCTGATTGTGACTGGGCTCTGATTGTGACAAGGCTCTGATTGTGACTGGGCTCTGATTGTGACTGGGCTCTGATTGTGACTGGGCTCTGATTGTGACTAGGCACTGAATGTGAACAGGCGCCGATTGTGACTGGGCTCTGATTGTGACTAGGCTCCAATTGTGACTGGGCTCTGATTGTGACTGGTTTCTGACTGTGACTGGGTTCCAATTGTGACTGGGCTCTGATTGTGACTGGGTTCTGATTGTGACTTGGCTATGATTGTGACTGGGCTCTGATTGTGACTGGGCTCTGACTGTGACTGGGCTCTGATTGTGACTGGGCTCCAACTGTGACTGGGTTCTGACTGTGACTGGCTTCCGATTGTGACTGGGCTCTGACTGTGATTGGGTACTGATTGTGACTGGTTCTGATTGTGACTGGGCTCTGACTATGACTGTGCTCTGACTGTGACTGGGCTCTGACTGTGACAAGGCTGTGACTGTGACAAGGCTCTGACTGGGACTGTGTTCTGACTGTGACTGGTTTCAGACTGTGACAGGGCTCTGATTGTGACTGGGCTCTGACTGTGACTGAGCTCAGACTGTGACTGGGCTCGACTGTGACTGGGCTCTGATTATGCCTGGGCTCTGACTGTGATTGGGTTCTGATTGTGACTGGGCTCAGACTGTGACTGGGCTCAGACTGTGACTGGGCTCTGACTGTGACTGAGCTCTGATTGTGACTAAGTTCTAACTGTGACTGGGTTCTGACTGTGACTAGGCTCCGATTGTGACGGCTCTGACTGTGACTAGGCTCTGACTGTGAATGTGCTCTGATTGTGACTGGGTTCTGATTGTGACTGGGTACCGATTGTGACTGGGTTCTGACTGTGACTGGGCTCTGACTGGGACTGGCCTCTGATTGTGACTGGCCTCTGATTGTGACTGGCCTCTGATTGTAACTGGGCTCTGACTGTGACTGGGATCTGATTGTGACTGGGTTCCAATTGTGACTGGGATCTGACTGTGACTGGGCTCTGACTGTGACTGGGCTCTGATTGTGACTGGGCTCCGACTGTGACTGGGCTCTGATTGTGACTGGGTTCTGAATGTGACTTGGTTCTGACTGTGACGGGGCTCTGACTGTGACTGGGCTCTGATTGTGTCTGGGCTCAGAATGTGACTGGCCTCTGAGTGTGACCGGGTTCTGACTGTGACTGGGCTCCGATTGTAACTGGGCTCTGATTGTGACTGGGCTCAGACTGTGACTGGCTTCCAATTGTGACTGGGCTCTGACTGTGACTGGGCACTGATTGTGAATGTGCTCTGATTGTGACTGGGTTCTGATTGTGACTGGGCTTGGCTGTGACTGGGCTCTGATTGTGACTGGCCTCTGATTGTGACTGAATTCTAACTGTGACTGGGCTCTGATTGTGACTGGGTTCTGATTGTGACTGGGTTCAGATTGTGACTGGGTTCCGATTGTTACTGGGATCTGACTGTGACTGGGCTCTGATTGTGACTGGGCTCTGATTGTGACAAGGCTCTGATTGTGACTGGGTTCTGATTGTGACTGGGCTCAGACTGTGACTGGGTTCTGACTGTGACTGGTTTCTCACTGTGACTGGGCTCAGACTGTGACTGGGCTCAGACTGTGACTGGGCTCAGACTGTGACTGGGCTCTGACTGTGACTGGGCTCTGATTGTGACAAGGCTCTGATTGTGAATGGGCTCTGACTGTGACTAGGCTCCGATTGTGACTGGCCTCTGATTGTAACTAGGCTCTGGCTGTGACTGGGCTCTGGCTCTGACTGGGCTCTGATTGTGACAGGGCTCTGATTGTGATTAAGTTCAAACTGTGACTGGGCTCTGACTGTGACTAGGCTCCGATTGTGACTGGGCTCTGTCTGTGACTAGGCTCTGATTGTGACTGTGCTCTGATTGTGACTGGGTTCTGATTGTGACTGGGTTCCGATTGTGACTGGGTTCTGACTGTGACTGGGCTCTGACTGGGACTGGCCTCTGATTGTGAATGGCCTCTGATTGTGACTGGCCTCTGATTGTAACTGGGCTCTGACTGTGACTAGGCTCCAATTGGAACTGGGCTCTGATTGTGACTGGGTTCTGATTGTGACTGGGTTCCAATTGTGACTGGGATCTGACTGTGACTGGGCTCTGACTGTGACTGGGCTCTGATTGTGACTGGGCTCCGACTGTGACTGGGCTCTGATTGTGACTGGGCTCTGACTGTGACAGGCCTCGGATTGTGACTGGGCTCTGACTGTGACTAGGCTCCGATTGTGACTGGGCTCTGATTGTGACTGGGTTCTGAATGTGACTGGGTTCTGACTGTGACTGGGCTCTGACTGTGACTGGGCTCTGATTGTGACTGGGCTCAGACTGCGACTGGCCTCTGAGTGTGACCGGGCTCTGACTGTGACTGGGCTCCGATTGTAACTGGGCTCTGATTGTGACTGGGCTCAGACTGTGACTGGCTTCCGATTGTGACTGGGCTCTGACTGTGACTGGGCACTGATTGTGAATGTGCTCTGATTGTGACTGGGTTCTGTTTGTGACTGGGCTTGGCAGTGACTGGTCTCTGATTGTGACTGGCCTCTGATTGTGACTGAATTCTAACTGTGACTGGGCTCTGATTGTGACTGGGTTCTGATTGTGACTGGGTTCAGATTGTGACAGGGTTCCGATTGTTACTGGGATCTGACTGTGACTGGGTTCTGATTGTGACTGGGCTCTGATTGTGCCTGGGCTCTGACTGTGATTGGGTTCTGATTGTGACTGGGCTCTGACTGTGACTGGGCTCAGACTGTGACTGGGCTCTGACTGTGACTGGGCTCTGATTGTGACAAGGCTCTGATTGTGACTAAGTTCTAACTGTGACTGGGCTCTGATTGTGACTGGGTTCTGATTGTGACTAAGTTCTAACTGTGACTGGGCTCTGATTGTGACTGGGCTCTGATTGTGACTGGGCTCTGACTGTGACTGGGCTCTGATTGTGACTGGGCTCTGATTGTGACTAAGTTCTAACTGTGACTGGGCTCTGATTGTGACTGGGTTCTGATTGTGACTGGGTTCCGATTGTGACTGGGATCTGACTGTGAATGGGCTCTGATTGTGACTGGGCTCTGATTGTGACGAGGCTCTGATTGTGACTGGGCTCTGATTGTGACTGGGCTCTGATTGTGACTGGGCTCTGATTGTGACTAGGCACTGAATGTGACCAGGCGCCGATTGTGACTGGGCTCTGATTGTGACTAGGCTCCAATTGTGACTGGGCTCTGATTGTGACTGGTTTCTGACTGTGACTGGGTTCCAATTGTGACTGGGCTCTGATTGTGACTGGGTTCTGATTGTGACTGGGCTATGATTGTGACTGGGCTCTGATTGTGACTGGGCTCTGACTGTGACTGGGCTCTGATTGTGACTGGGCTCCGACTGTGACTGGGTTCTGACTGTGACTGGGTTCCGATTGTGACTGGGCTCTGACTGTCATTGGGTTCTGATTGTGACTGGGTTCTGATTGTGACTGGGCTCTGACTATGACTGTGCTCTGACTGTGACTGGGCTCTGACTGTGACAAGGCTGTGACTGTGACAAGGCTCTGACTGGGACTGGGTTCTGACTGGGACTGGTTTCAGACTGTGACTGGGCTCTGATTGTGACTGGGCTCTGACTGTGACTGAGCTCAGACTGTGACTGGGCTCGACTGTGACTGGGCTCTGATTGTGCCTGGGCTCTGACTGTGATTGGGCTCTGATTGTGACTGGACTCTGATTGTGACTGGGCTCTGATTGTTACTAGGCTCTGATTGTGACTGGGCTCTGATTGTGACTATGCGCTGACTGTGACTGGGCTCCGATTGTGACTGGGCTCTGACTGTGACTGGGCTCTGACTGTGACTGTGCTCTGACTGTGACTGGGCTCTGACTGTGACTGGGCTCTGACTGTGACTGGGCTCTGATTGTGACTGGGCTCTGACTGTCACTGGGCTCTGACTGTGACTGGGCTCTGAGTGTGACTGGGCTCTGATTGTGACTGTGCTCTCACTGTGACTGGGCTCTGATTGTGACTGGGCTCTGACTGTGACTGGGCTCTGATTGTGACTGGTCTATGATTGTGACTGGCCTCTGACTGTGACTGGTCTCTGACTGTGACTGGGCTCTGACTGTGACTGGGCTCTGATTGTGACTGTGCTCTGACTGTGACTGGACTCTGATTGTAACTGGGCTCTGATTGTGACAAGGCTCTGAATGTGACTGGGCTCTAACTGTGACTAGGCTCCGATTGTGACTGGCCGCTGATTGTGACTAGGCTCTGGCTGTGACTGGGCTCTGGCTGTGACTGTGCTCTGATTGTGACTAAGTTCTAACTGTGACTGGGCTCAGATTGTGACTGGGTTCTGATTGTGACTGGAATCTGATTGTTACTGGGTTCCGATTGTGACTGGGATCTGACTGTGAATTGGCTCTGATTGTGACTGGGCTCTGATTGTGACTGGGTTCTGGCTGTGACTGGGCTCTGATTGTGACTGGGTTCTGATTGTGACTGGGTTCAGATTGTGACTGGGTTCCGATTGTGACTGGGTTCTGACTGTGACTGGGCTCTGATTGTGACTGGGCTCTGATTGTGACAAGGCTCTGATTGCGACTGGGTTCTGATTGTGACTGGGCTCTGACTGTGACTGGGTTCTGACTGTGACTGGTTTCTCACTGTGACTGGGCTCAGACTGTGACTGGGCTCAGACTGTGACTGGGCTCTGACTGTGACTGGGCTCTGATTGTGACAAGGCTCTGATTGTGACTGGGCTCTGACTGTGACTAGGCTCCGATTGTGACTGGCCTCTGATTGTGACTAGGCTCTGGCTGTGACTGGGCTCTGGCTCTGACTGGGCTCTGATTGTGACAGGGCTCTGATTGTGACTAAGTTCTAACTGTGACTGGGCTCTGACTGTGACTAGGCTCCCATTGTGACTGGGCTCTGTCTGTGACTAGGCTCTGATTGTGACTGTGCTCTGATTGTGACTGGGTTCTGATTGTGACTGGGTTCCGATTGTGACTGGGTTCTGACTGTGACTGGGCTCTGACTGGGACTGGCCTCTGATTGTGAATGGCCTCTGATTGTGACTGGCCTCTGATTGTAACTGGGCTCTGACTGTGACTAGGATCCAATTGGAACTGGGCTCTGATTGGGACAGGGTTCTGATTGTGACTGGGTTCCAATTGTGACTGGGATCTGACTGTGACTGGGCTCTGACTGTGACTGGGCTCTGATTGTGACTGGGCTCCGACTGTGACTGGGCTCTGATTGTGACTGGGGTCTGACTATGACAGGCCTCGGATTGTGACTGGGCTCTGACTGTGACTAGGCTCCGATTGTGACTGGGCTCTGATTGTGACTGGGTTCTGAATGTGACTGGGTTCTGACTGTGACTGGGCTCTGACTGTGACTGGGCTCTGATTGTGACTGGGCTCTGATTGTGACTAAGTTCTAACTGTGACTGGGCTCTGATTGTGACTGGGTTCGGATTGTGACTGGGATCTGACTGTGACTGGGCTCTGATTGTGACTGGGCTCTGATTGTGACAGGGCTCTGGCTGTGACTGGGCTCTGATTGTGACTGGGCTCTGATTGTGACTAAGTTCTAACTGTGACTGGGCTCTGATTGTGACTGGGTTCGGATTGTGACTGGGATCTGATTGTGACTGGGTTCCGATTGTGACTGGGATCTGACTGTGACTGGGCTCTGATTGTGACTGGGCTCTGATTGTGACTAGGCACTGAATGTGACCAGGCGCCGATTGTGACTGGGCTCTGATTGTGACTAGGCTCCAATTGTGACTGGGCTCTGATTGTGACTGGTTTCTGACTGTGACTGGGTTCCAATTGTGACTGGGCTCTGATTGTGACTGGGTTCTGATTGTGACTGGGCTATGATTGTGACTGGGCTCTGATTGTGACTGGGCTCTGACTGTGACTGGGCTCTGATTGTGACTGGGCTCCGACTGTGACAGGGTTCTGACTGTGACTGGGTTCCGATTGTGACTGGGCTCTGACTGTCATTGGGTTCTGATTGTGACTGGGTTCTGATTGTGACTGGGCTCTGACTGTGACTGGGTTCTGACTGTGACTGGTTTCTCACTGTGACTGGGCTCAGACTGTGACTGGGCTCAGACTGTGACTGGCTTCCGATTGTGACTGGGCTCTGACTGTGACTGGGCACTGATTGTGAATGTGCTCTGATTGTGACTGGGTTCTGTTTGTGACTGGGCTTGGCAGTGACTGGGCTCTGATTGTGACTGGCCTCTGATTGTGACTGAATTCTAACTGTGACTGGGCTCTGATTGTGACTGGGTTCTGATTGTGACTGGGTTCAGATTGTGACAGGGTTCCGATTGTTACTGGGATCTGACTGTGACTGGGTTCTGATTGTGACTGGGCTCTGATTGTGCCTGGGCTCTGACTGTGATTGGGTTCTGATTGTGACTGGGCTCTGACTGTGACTGGGCTCAGACTGTGACTGGGCTCTGACTGTGACTGGGCTCTGATTGTGACAAGGCTCTGATTGTGACTAAGTTCTAACTGTGACTGGGCTCTGATTGTGACTGGGTTCTGATTGTGACTAAGTTCTAACTGTGACTGGGCTCTGATTGTGACTGGGCTCTGATTGTGACAGGGCTCTGACTGTGACTGGGCTCTGATTGTGACTGGGCTCTGATTGTGACTAAGTTCTAACTGTGACTGGGCTCTGATTGTGACTGGGTTCTGATTGTGACTGGGTTCCGATTGTGACTGGGATCTGACTGTGACTGGGCTCTGATTGTGACTGGGCTCTGATTGTGACGAGGCTCTGATTGTGACTGGGCTCTGATTGTGACTGGGCTCTGATTGTGACTGGGCTCTGATTGTGACTAGGCACTGAATGTGACCAGGCGCCGATTGTGACTGGGCTCTGATTGTGACTAGGCTCCAATTGTGACTGGGCTCTGATTGTGACTGGTTTCTGACTGTGACTGGGTTCCAATTGTGACTGGGCTCTGATTGTGACTGGGTTCTGATTGTGACTGGGCTATGATTGTGACTGGGCTCTGATTGTGACTGGGCTCTGACTGTGACTGGGCTCTGATTGTGACTGGGCTCCGACTGTGACTGGGTTCTGACTGTGACTGGGTTCCGATTGTGACTGGGCTCTGACTGTCATTGGGTTCTGATTGTGACTGGGTTCTGATTGTGACTGGGCTCTGACTATGACTGTGCTCTGACTGTGACTGGGCTCTGACTGTGACAAGGCTGTGACTGTGACAAGGCTCTGACTGGGACTGGGTTCTGACTGGGACTGGTTTCAGACTGTGACTGGGCTCTGATTGTGACTGGGCTCTGACTGTGACTGAGCTCAGACTGTGACTGGGCTCGACTGTGACTGGGCTCTGATTGTGCCTGGGCTCTGACTGTGATTGGGCTCTGATTGTGACTGGACTCTGATTGTGACTGGGCTCTGATTGTTACTAGGCTCTGATTGTGACTGGGCTCTGATTGTGACTATGCGCTGACTGTGACTGGGCTCCGATTGTGACTGGGCTCTGACTGTGACTGGGCTCTGACTGTGACTGTGCTCTGACTGTGACTGGGCTCTGACTGTGACTGGGCTCTGACTGTGACTGGGCTCTGATTGTGACTGGGCTCTGACTGTCACTGGGCTCTGACTGTGACTGGGCTCTGAGTGTGACTGGGCTCTGATTGTGACTGTGCTCTCACTGTGACTGGGCTCTGATTGTGACTGGGCTCTGACTGTGACTGGGCTCTGATTGTGACTGGTCTATGATTGTGACTGGGCCTCTGACTGTGACTGGTCTATGATTGTGACTGGGCTCTGACTGTGACTGGGCTCTAAATATGACTGGGCTCTGACTGTGACTGCACTCTGATTGTAACCTGGCTCTGATTGTGACAAGGCTCTGACTGTGACTGGGCTCTAACTGTGACTAGGCTCCGATTGTGACTGGCCGCTGATTGTGACTAGGCTCTGGCTGTGACTGGGCTCTGGCTGTGACTGTGCTCTGATTGTGACTAAGTTCTAACTGTGACTGGGCTCAGATTGTGACTGGGTTCTGACTGTGACTGGAATCTGATTGTTACTGGGTTCCGATTGTGACTGGGATCTGACTGTGAATTGGCTCTGATTGTGACTGGGCTCTGATTGTGACTGGGTTCTGGCTGTGACTGGGCTCTGATTGTGACTGGGTTCTGATTGTGACTGGGTTCAGATTGTGACTGGGTTCCGATTGTTACTGGGATCTGACTGTGACTGGGCTCTGATTGTGACAAGGCTCTGATTGCGACTGGGTTCTGATTGTGACTGGGCTCTGACTGTGACTGGGTTCTGACTGTGACTGGTTTCTCACTGTGACTGGGCTCAGACTGTGACTGGGCTCAGACTGTGACTGGGCTCTGACGGTGACTGGGCTCTGATTGTGACAAGGCTCTGATTGTGACTGGGCTCTGACTGTGACTAGGCTCCGATTGTGACTGGCCTCTGATTGTGACTAGGCTCTGGCTGTGACTGGGCTCTGGCTCTGACTGGGCTCTGATTGTGACAGGGCTCTGATTGTGACTAAGTTCTAACTGTGACTGGGCTCTGACTGTGACTAGGCTCCCATTGTGACTGGGCTCTGTCTGTGACTAGGCTCTGATTGTGACTGTGCTCTGATTGTGACTGGGTTCTGATTGTGACTGGGTTCCGATTGTGACTGGGTTCTGACTGTGACTGGGCTCTGACTGGGACTGGCCTCTGATTGTGAATGGCCTCTGATTGTGACTGGCCTCTGATTGTAACTGGGCTCTGACTGTGACTAGGCTCCAATTGGAACTGGGCTCTGATTGGGACAGGGTTCTGATTGTGACTGGGTTCCAATTGTGACTGGGATCTGACTGTGACTGGGCTCTGACTGTGACTGGGCTCTGATTGTGACTGGGCTCCGACTGTGACTGGGCTCTGATTGTGACTGGGGTCTGACTGTGACAGGCCTCGGATTGTGACTGGGCTCTGACTGTGACTAGGCTCCGAATGTGACTGGGCTCTGATTGAGACTGGGTTCTGAATGTGACTGGGTTCTGACTGTGACTGGGCTCTGACTGTGACTGGGCTCTGATTGTGACTGGGCTCTGATTGTGACTAAGTTCTAACTGTGACTGGGCTCTGATTGTGACTGGGTTCGGATTGTGACTGGGATCTGACTGTGACTGGGCTCTGATTGTGACTGGGCTCTGATTGTGACAGGGCTCTGGCTGTGACTGGGCTCTGATTGTGACTGGGCTCTGATTGTGACTAAGTTCTAACTGTGACTGGGCTCTGATTGTGACTGGGTTCGGATTGTGACTGGGATCTGATTGTGACTGGGTTCCGATTGTGACTGGGATCTGACTGTGACTGGGCTCTGATTGTGACTGGGCTCTGATTGTGACGAGGCTCTGATTGTGGCTGGGCTCTGATTGTGACTGGGCTCTGATTGTGACTGGGCTCTGATTGTGACTAGGCACTGAATGTGACCAGGCGCCGATTGTGACTGGGCTCTGATTGTGACTAGGCTCCAATTGTGACTGGGCTCTGATTGTGACTGGTTTCTGACTGTGACTGGGTTCCAATTGTGACTGGGCTCTGATTGTGACTGGGTTCTGATTGTGACTGGGCTATGATTGTGACTGGGCTCTGATTGTGACTGGGCTCTGACTGTGACTGGGCTCTGATTGTGACTGGGCTCCGACTGTGACAGGGTTCTGACTGTGACTGGGTTCCGATTGTGACTGGGCTCTGACTGTCATTGGGTTCTGATTGTGACTGGGTTCTGATTGTGACTGGGCTCTGACTGTGACTGGGTTCTGACTGTGACTGGTTTCTCACTGTGACTGGGCTCAGACTGTGACTGGGCTCAGACTGTGACTGAGCTCAGACTGTGACTGGGCTCGACTGTGACTGGGCTCTGATTGTGCCTGGGCTCTGACTGTGATTGGGCTCTGATTGTGACTGGACTTTGATTGTGACTGGGCTCTGATTGTGACTAGGCTCTGATTGTGACTGGGCTCTGATTGTGACTATGCGCTGACTGTGACTGGGCTCCGATTGTGACTGGGCTCTGACTGTGACTGGGCTCTGACTGTGACTGGGCTCTGACTGTGACTGGGCTCTGATTGTGACTGGGCTCTGACTGTGACTGGGCTCTGACTGTGCCTGGGCTCTGAGTGTGACTGGGCACTGATTGTGACTGTGCTCTCACTGTGACTGGGCTCTGATTGTAACTGGGCTCTGACTGTGACTGGGCTCTGATTGTGACTGGTCTATGATTGTGACTGGGCTCTGACTGTGACTGGGCTCTGACTGTGACTGGGCTCTGACTGTGACTGGGCTCTGATTGTGACTGGGCTCAGACTGTGACTGGCCTCTGAGTGTGACCGGGCACTGACTGTGACTGGGCTCCGATTGTAACTGGGCTCTGATTGTGACTGCGCTCAGACTGTGACTGGCTTCCGATTGTGACTGGGCTCTGACTGTGACTGGGCACTGATTGTGAATGTGCTCTGATTGTGACTGGGTTCTGTTTGTGACTGGGCTTGGCAGTGACTGGGCTCTGATTGTGACTGGCCTCTGATTGTGACTGAATTCTAACTGTGACTGGGCTCTGATTGTGACTGGGTTCTGATTGTGACTGGGTTCAGATTGTGACTGGGTTCCGATTGTTACTGGGATCTGACTGTGACTGGGTTCTGATTGTGACTGGGCTCTGATTGTGACAAGGCTCTGATTGTGACTGGGTTCTGATTGTGACTGGGCTCTGACTGTGACTGGGCTCAGACTGTGACTGGGCTCTGACTGTGACTGGGCTCTGATTGTGACAAGGCTCTGATTGTGACTGTGCTCTGACTGTGACTAGGCTCCGATTGTGACTGGCCTCTGATTTTGACTAGGCTCTGGCTGTGACTGGGCTCTGGCTGTGACTGGGCTCTGATTGTGACTGGGCTCTGATTGTGACTAAGTTCTAACTGTGACTGGGCTCTGATTGTGACTGGGTTCTGATTGTGACTGGAATCTGATTGTGACTGGGTTCGGATTGTGACTGGGATCTGACTGTGACTGGGCTCTGATTGTGACTGGGCTCTGATTGTGACAGGGCTCTGACTGTGACTGGGCTCTGATTGTGACTGGGCTCTGATTGTGACTAAGTTTTAACTGTGACTGGGCTCTGATTGTGACTGGGTTCTGATTGTGACTGGGATCTGATTGTGACTGGGTTCCGATTGTGACTGGGATCTGACTGTGACTGGGCTCTGATTGTGACTGGGCTCTGATTGTGACGAGGCTCTGATTGTGACTGGGCTCTGATTGTGACTGGGCTCTGATTGTGACTGGGCTCTGATTGTGACTAGGCACTGAATGTGACCAGGCGCCGATTGTGACTGGGCTCTGATTGTGACTAGGCTCCAATTGTGACTGGGCTCTGATTGTGACTGGTTTCTGACTGTGACTGGGTTCCAATTGTGACTGGGCTCTGATTGTGACTGGGTTCTGATTGTGACTGGGCTATGATTGTGACTGGGCTCTGATTGTGACTGGGCTCTGACTGTGACTGGGCTCTGATTGTGACTGGGCTCCGACTGTGACTGGGTTCTGACTGTGACTGGGTTCCGATTGTGACTGGGCTCTGACTGTCATTGGGTTCTGATTGTGACTGGGTTCTGATTGTGACTGGGCTCTGACTATGACTGTGCTCTGACTGTGACTGGGCTCTGACTGTGACAAGGCTGTGACTGTGACAAGGCTCTGACTGGGACTGGGTTCTGACTGGGACTGGTTTCAGTCTGTGACTGGGCTCTGATTGTGACTGGGCTCTGACTGTGACTGAGCTCAGACTGTGACTGGGCTCGACTGTGACTGGGCTCTGATTGTGCCTGGGCTCTGACTGTGATTGGGCTCTGATTGTGACTGGACTCTGATTGTGACTGGGCTCTGATTGTGACTAGGCTCTGATTGTGACTGGGCTCTGATTGTGACTATGCGCTGACTGTGACTGGGCTCCGATTGTGACTGGGCTCTGACTGTGACTGGGCTCTGACTGTGACTGGGCTCTGACTGTGACTGGGCTCTGACTGTGACTGGGCTCTGATTGTGACTGGGCTCTGACTGTGACTGGGCTCTGACTGTGACTGGGCTCTGAGTGTGACTGGGCTCTGATTGTGACTGTGCTCTCACTGTGACTGGGCTCTGATTGTGACTGGGCTCTGACTGTGACTGGGCTCTGATTGTGACTGGTCTATGATTGTGACTGGGCTCTGACTGTGACTGGGCTCTGACTGTGACTGGGCTCTGACTGTGACTGGGCTCTGATTGTGACTGTGCTCTGACTGTGACTGGACTCTGATTGTAACTGGGCTCTGATTGTGACAAGGCTCTGACTGTGACTGGGCTCTAAGTGTGACTAGGCTCCGATTGTGACTGGCCGCTGATTGTGACTAGGCTCTGGCTGTGACTGGGCTCTGGCTGTGACTGGGCTCTGATTGTGACTAAGTTCTAACTGTGACTGGGCTCAGATTGTGACTGGGTTCTGATTGTGACTGGAATCTGATTGTTACTGGGTTCCGATTGTGACTGGGATCTGACTGTGAATTGGCTCTGATTGTGACTGGGCTCTGATTGTGACTGGGTTCTGGCTGTGACTGGGCTCTGATTGTGACTGGGTTCTGATTGTGACTGGGTTCAGATTGTGACTGGGTTCCGATTGTTACTGGGATCTGACTGTGACTGGGCTCTGATTGTGACTGGGCTCTGATTGTGACAAGGCTCTGATTGTGACTGGGTTCTGATTGTGACTGGGCTCTGACTGTGACTGGGTTCTGACTGTGACTGGTTTCTCACTGTGACTGGGCTCAGACTGTGACTGGGCTCAGACTGTGACTGGGCTCAGACTGTGACTGGGCTCTGACTGTGACTGGGCTCTGATTGTGACAAGGCTCTGATTGTGAATGGGCTCTGACTGTGACTAGGCTCCGATTGTGACTGGCCTCTGATTGTAACTAGGCTCTGGCTGTGACTGGGCTCTGGCTCTGACTGGGCTCTGATTGTGACAGGGCTCTGATTGTGATTAAGTTCTAACTGTGACTGGGCTCTGACTGTGACTAGGCTCCGATTGTGACTGGGCTCTGTCTGTGACTAGGCTCTGATTGTGACTGTGCTCTGATTGTGACTGGGTTCTGATTGTGACTGGGTTCCGATTGTGACTGGGTTCTGACTGTGACTGGGCTCTGACTGGGACTGGCCTCTGATTGTGACTGGCCTCTGATTGTAACTGGGCTCTGACTGTGACTAGGCTCCAATTGGAACTGGGCTCTGATTGTGACTGGGTTCTGAATGTGACTGGGTTCCAATTGTGACTGGGATCTGATTGTGACTGGGCTCCGACTATGACTGGGCTCTGATTGTGACTGGGCTCTGACTGTGACAGGCCTCGGATTGTGACTGGGCTCTGACTGTGACTAGGCTCCGATTGTGACTGGGCTCTGATTGTGACTGGGTTCTGAATGTGACTGGGTTCTGACTGTGACTGGGCTCTGACTGTGACTGGGCTCTGATTGTGACTGGGCTCAGACTGTGACTGGCCTCTGAGTGTGACCGGGCTCTGACTGTGACTGGGCTCCGATTGTAACTGGGCTCTGATTGTGACTAGGCTCAGACTGTGACTGGCTTCCGATTGTGACTGGGCTCTGACTGTGACTGGGCACTGATTGTGAATGTGCTCTGATTGTGACTGGGTTCTGATTGTCACTGGGCTTGGCAGTGACTGGGCTCTGATTGTGACTGGCCTCTGATTGTGACTGAATTCTAACTGTGACTGGGCTCTGATTGTGACTGGGTTCTGATTGTGACTGGGTTCAGATTGTGACTGGGTTCCGATTGTTACTGGGATCTGACTGTGACTGGGCTCTGATTGTGACTGGGCTCTGATTGTGACAAGGCTCTGATTGTGACTGGGTTCTGATTGTGACTGGGCTCTGACTGTGACTGGGTTCTGACTGTGACTGGTTTCTCACTGTGACTGGGCTCAGACTGTGACTGGGCTCAGACTGTGACTGGGCTCTGACTGTGACTGGGCTCTGATTGTGACAAGGCTCTGATTGTGACTGGGCTCTGACTGTGACTAGGCTCCGATTGTGACTGGCCTCTGATTTTGACTAGGCTCTGGCTGTGACTGGGCTCTGGCTGTGACTGGGCTCTGATTGTGACTGGGCTCTGACTGTGACTAGGTTCTAACTGTGACTGGGCTCTGATTGTGACTGGGTTCGGATTGTGACTGGGATCTGACTGTGACTGGGCTCTGATTGTGACTGGGCTCTGATTGTGACAGGGCTCTGGCTGTGACTGGGCTCTGATTGTGACTGGGCTCTGATTGTGACTAAGTTCTAACTGTGACTGGGCTCTGATTGTGACTGGGTTCGGATTGTGACTGGGATCTGATTGTGACTGGGTTCCGATTGTGACTGGGATCTGACTGTGACTGGGCTCTGATTGTGACTGGGCTCTGATTGTGACGAGGCTCTGATTGTGACTGGGCTCTGATTGTGACTGGGCTCTGATTGTGACTAGGCACTGAATGTGACCAGGCGCCGATTGTGACTGGGCTCTGATTGTGACTGGTTTCTGACTGTGACTGGGTTCCAATTGTGACTGGGCTCTGATTGTGACTGGGTTCCGATTGTGACTGGGCTATGATTGTGACTGGGCTCTGATTGTGACTGGGCTCTGACTGTGACTGGGCTCTGATTGTGACTGGGCTCCGACTGTGACAGGGTTCTGACTGTGACTGGGTTCCGATTGTGACTGGGCTCTGACTGTCATTGGGTTCTGATTGTGACTGGGTTCTGATTGTGACTGGGCTCTGACTATGACTGTGCTCTGACTGTGACTGGGCTCTGACTGTGACAAGGCTGTGACTGTGACAAGGCTCTGACTGGGACTGGGTTCTGACTGGGACTGGTTTCAGACTGTGACTGGGCTCTGATTGTGACTGGGCTCTGACTGTGACTGAGCTCAGACTGTGACTGGGCTCGACTGTGACTGGGCTCTGATTGTGCCTGGGCTCTGACTGTGATTGGGCTCTGATTGTGACTGGACTCTGATTGTGACTGGGCTCTGATTGTGACTAGGCTCTGATTGTGACTGGGCTCTGAATGTGACTATGCGCTGACTGTGACTGGGCTCCGATTGTGACTGGGCTCTGACTGTGACTGGGCTCTGATTGTGACTGGGCTCTGATTGTGACAGGGCTCTGGCTGTGACTGGGCTCTGATTGTGACTGGGCTCTGATTGTGACTAAGTTCTAACTGTGACTGGGCTCTGATTGTGACTGGGTTCGGATTGTGACTGGGATCTGATTGTGACTGGGTTCCGATTGTGACTGGGATCTGACTGTGACTGGGCTCTGATTGTGACTGGGCTCTGATTGTGACGAGGCTCTGATTGTGACTGGGCTCTGATTGTGACTGGGCTCTGATTGTGACTAGGCACTGAATGTGACCAGGCGCCGATTGTGACTGGGCTCTGATTGTGACTGGTTTCTGACTGTGACTGGGTTCCAATTGTGACTGGGCTCTGATTGTGACTGGGTTCCGATTGTGACTGGGCTATGATTGTGACTGGGCTCTGATTGTGACTGGGCTCTGACTGTGACTGGGCTCTGATTGTGACTGGGCTCCGACTGTGACAGGGTTCTGACTGTGACTGGGTTCCGATTGTGACTGGGCTCTGACTGTCATTGGGTTCTGATTGTGACTGGGTTCTGATTGTGACTGGGCTCTGACTATGACTGTGCTCTGACTGTGACTGGGCTCTGACTGTGACAAGGCTGTGACTGTGACAAGGCTCTGACTGGGACTGGGTTCTGACTGGGACTGGTTTCAGACTGTGACTGGGCTCTGATTGTGACTGGGCTCTGACTGTGACTGAGCTCAGACTGTGACTGGGCTCGACTGTGACTGGGCTCTGATTGTGCCTGGGCTCTGACTGTGATTGGGCTCTGATTGTGACTGGACTCTGATTGTGACTGGGCTCTGATTGTGACTAGGCTCTGATTGTGACTGGGCTCTGATTGTGACTATGCGCTGACTGTGACTGGGCTCCGATTGTGACTGGGCTCTGACTGTGACTGGGCTCTGACTGTGACTGGGCTCTGACTGTGACTGGGCTCTGACTGTGACTGGGCTCTGATTGTGACTGGGCTCTGACTGTGACTGGGCTCTGACTGTGACTGGGCTCTGAGTGTGACTGGGCTCTGATTGTGACTGTGCTCTCACTGTGACTGGGCTCTGATTGTGACTGGGCTCTGACTGTGACTGGGCTCTGATTGTGACTGGTCTATGATTGTGACTGGGCTCTGACTGTGACTGGGCTCTGACTGTGACTGGGCTCTGACTGTGACTGGGCTCTGATTGTGACTGTGCTCTGACTGTGACTGGACTCTGATTGTAACTGGGCTCTGATTGTGACAAGGCTCTGACTGTGACTGGGCTCTAACTGTGACTTGGCTCCGATTGTGACCGGCCGCTGATTGTGACTAGGCTCTGGCTGTGACTGGGCTCTGGCTGTGACTGGGCTCCGATTGTGACTAAGTTCTAACTGTGACTGGGCTCAGATTGTGACTGGGTTCTGATTGTGACTGGAATCTGATTGTTACTGGGTTCCGATTGTGACTGGGATCTGACTGTGAATTGGCTCAGATTGTGACTGGGCTCTGATTGTGACTGGGTTCTGGCTGTGACTGGGCTCTGATTGTGACTGGGCTCTGATTGTGACTAAGTTCTAACTGTGACTGGGCTCTGATTGTGACTGGGTTCTGATTGTGACTGGGATCTGATTGTGACTGGGTTCCGATTGTGACTTGGATCTGACTGTGACTGGGCTCTGATTGTGACTGGGATCTGATTGTGACAATTCTCCGACTGTGACTGGGCTCTGATTGTGACTGGGCTCTGACTGTGACAGGCCTCGGATTGTGACTGGGCTCTGACTGTGACTAGGCTCCGATTGTGACTGGGCTCTGATTGTGACTGGGTTCTGAATGTGACTGGGTTCTGACTGTGACTAAGTTCTAACTGTGACTGGGCTCAGATTGTGACTGGGTTCTGATTGTGACTGGAATCTGATTGTTACTGGGTTCCGATTGTGACTGGGATCTGACTGTGAATTGGCTCTGATTGTGACTGGGCTCTGATTGTGACTGGGTTCTGGCTGTGACTGGGCTCTGATTGTGACTGGGTTCTGATTGTGACTGGGTTCAGATTGTGACTGGGTTCCGATTGTTACTGGGATCTGACTGTGACTGGGCTCTGATTGTGACTGGGCTCTGATTGTGACAAGGCTCTGATTGTGACTGGGTTCTGATTGTGACTGGGCTCTGACTGTGACTGGGTTCTGACTGTGACTGGTTTCTCACTGTGACTGGGCTCAGACTGTGACTGGGCTCAGACTGTGACTGGGCTCTGACTGTGACTGGGCTCTGATTGTGACAAGGCTCTGATTGTGACTGGGCTCTGACTGTGACTAGGCTCCGATTGTGACTGGCCTCTGATTGTGACTAGGCTCTGGCTGTGACTGGGCTCTGGCTCTGACTGGGCTCTGATTGTGACAGGGCTCTGATTGTGACTAAGTTCTAACTGTGACTGGGCTCTGACTGTGACTAGGCTCCGATTGTGACTGGGCTCTGTCTGTGACTAGGCTCTGATTGTGACTGTGCTCTGATTGTGACTGGGTTCTGATTGTGACTGGGTTCCGATTGTGACTGGGTTCTGACTGTGACTGGGCTCTGACTGGGACTGGCCTCTGATTGTGAATGGCCTCTGATTGTGACAGGCCTCTGATTGTAACTGGGCTCTGACTGTGACTAGGCTCCAATTGGAACTGGGCTCTGATTGTGACTGGGTTCTGATTGTGACTGGGATCTGACTGTGACTGGGCTCTGACTGTGACTGGGCTCTGATTGTGACTGGGCTCCGACTGTGACTGTGCTCTGATTGTGACTGGGCTCTGACTGTGACAGGCCTCGGATTGTGACTGGGCTCTGACTGTGACTAGGCTCCGATTGTGACTGGGCTCTGATTGTGACTGGGTTCTGAATGTGACTGGGTTCTGACTGTGACTGGGCTCTGACTGTGACTGGGCTCTGATTGTGACTGGGCTCAGACTGTGACTGGCCTCTGAGTGTGACCGGGCTCTGACTGTGACTGGGCTCCGATTGTAACTGGGCTCTGATTGTGACTGGGCTCAGACTGTGACTGGCTTCCGATTGTGACTGGGCTCTGACTGTGACTGGGCACTGATTGTGAATGTGCTCTGATTGTGACTGGGTTCTGATTGTCACTGTGCTTGGCAGTGACTGGGCTCTGATTGTGACTGGCCTCTGATTGTGACTGAATTCTAACTGTGACTGGGCTCTGATTGTGACTGGGTTCTGATTGTGACTGGGTTCAGATTGTGACTGGGTTCCGATTGTTACTGGGATCTGACTGTGACTGGGCTCTGATTGTGACTGGGCTCTGATTGTGACAAGGCTCTGATTGTGACTGGGTTCTGATTGTGACTGGGCTCTGACTGTGACTGGGTTCTGACTGTGACTGGTTTCTCACTGTGACTGGGCTCAGACTGTGACTGGGCTCAGACTGTGACTGGGCTCTGACTGTGACTGGGCTCTGATTGTGACAAGGCTCTGATTGTGACTGGGCTCTGACTGACTAGGCTCCGATTGTGACTGGCCTCTGATTTTGACTAGGCTCTGGCTGTGACTGGGCTCTGGCTGTGACTGGGCTCTGATTGTGACTGGGCTCTGATTGTGACTAAGTTCTAACTGTGACTGGGCTCTGATTGTGACTGGGTTCGGATTGTGACTGGGATCTGACTGTGACTGGGCTCTGATTGTGACTGGGCTTTGATTGTGACAGGGCTCTGGCTGTGACTGGGCTCTGATTGTGACTGGGCTCTGATTGTGACTAAGTTCTAACTGTGACTGGGCTCTGATTGTGACTGGGTTCGGATTGTGACTGGGATCTGATTGTGACTGGGTTCCGATTGTGACTGGGATCTGACTGTGACTGTGCTCTGATTGTGACTGGGCTCTGATTGTGACGAGGCTCTGATTGTGACTGGGCTCTGATTGTGACTGGGCTCTGATTGTGACAGGGCTCTGATTGTGACTAGGCACTGAATGTGACCAGGCGCCGATTGTGACTGGGCTCTGATTGTGACTAGGCTCCAATTGTGACTGGGCTCTGATTGTGACTGGTTTCTGACTGTGACTGGGTTCCAATTGTGACTGGGCTCTGATTGTGACTGGGTTCTGATTGTGACTGGGCTATGATTGTGACTGGGCTCTGATTGTGACTGGGCTCTGACTGTGACTGGGCTCTGATTGTGACTGGGCTCCGACTGTGACTGGGTTCTGACTGTGACTGGGTTCCGATTGTGACTGGGCTCTGACTGTCATTGGATTCTGATTGTGACTGGGTTCTGATTGTGACTGGGCTCTGACTTTGACTGTGCTCTGACTGTGACTGGGCTCTGACTGTGACAAGGCTGTGACTGTGACAAGGCTCTGACTGGGACTGGGTTCTGACTGGGACTGGTTTCAGACTGTGACTGGGCTCTGATTGTGACTGGGCTCTGACTGTGACTGAGCTCAGACTGTGACTGGGCTCGACTGTGACTGGGCTCTGATTGTGCCTGGGCTCTGACTGTGATTGGGCTCTGATTGTGACTGGACTCTGATTGTGACTGGGCTCTGATTGTGACTAGGCTCTGATTGTGACTGGGCTCTGATTGTGACTATGCGCTGACTGTGACTGGGCTCCGATTGTGACTGGGCTCTGACTGTGACTGGGCTCTGACTGTGACTGGGCTCTGACTGTGACTGGGCTCTGACAGTGACTGGGTTCTGACTGTGACTGGTTTCTCACTGTGACTGGGCTCAGACTGTGACTGGGCTCAGACTGTGACTGGGCTCTGACTGTGACTGGGCTCTGATTGTGACAAGGCTCTGATTGTGAATGTGCTCTGATTGTGACTGGGTTCTGATTGTCACTGGGCTTGGCAGTGACTGGGCTCTGATTGTGACTGGCCTCTGATTGTGACTGAATTCTAACTGTGACTGGGCTCTGATTGTGACTGGGTTCTGATTGTGACTGGGTTCAGATTGTGACTGGGTTCCGATTTTTACTGGGATCTGACTGTAACTGGGCTCTGATTGTGACTGGGCTCTGATTGTGACTGGGTTCCGATTGTTACTGGGATCTGACTGTGACTGGGCTCTGATTGTGACTGGGCTCTGATTGTGACAAGTCTCTGATTGTGACTGGGTTCTGATTGTGACTGGGCTCTGACTGTGACTGGGTTCTGACTGTGACTGGTTTCTCACTGTGACTGGGCTCAGACTGTGACTGGGCTCAGACTGTGACTGGGCTCTGACTGTGACTGGGCTCTGATTGTGACAAGGCTCTGATTGTGACTGGGCTCTGACTGTGACTAGGCTCCGATTGTGACTGGCCTCTGATTTTGACTAGGCTCTGGCTGTGACTGGGCTCTGGCTGTGACTGGGCTCTGATTGTGACTGGGCTCTGATTGTGACTAAGTTCTAACTGTGACTGGGCTCTGATTGTGACTGGGTTCGGATTGTGACTGGGATCTGACTGTGACTGGGCTCTGATTGTGACTGGGCTCTGATTGTGACAGGGCTCTGGCTGTGACTGGGCTCTGATTGTGACTGGGCTCTGATTGTGACTAAGTTCTAACTGTGACTGGGCTCTGATTGTGACTGGGTTCGGATTGTGACTGGGATCTGATTGTGACTGGGTTCCGATTGTGACTGGGATCTGACTGTGACTGGGCTCTGATTGTGACTGGGCTCTGATTGTGACGAGGCTCTGATTGTGACTGGGCTCTGATTGTGACTGGGCTCTGATTGTGACTGGGCTCTGATTGTGACTAGGCACTGAATGTGACCAGGCGCCGATTGTGACGGGGCTCTGATTGTGACTAGGCTCCAATTGTGACTGGGCTCTGATTGTGACTGGTTTCTGACTGTGACTGGGTTCCAATTGTAACTGGGCTCTAATTGTGACTGGGTTCTGATTGTGACTGGGCTATGATTGTGACTGGGCTCTGATTGTGACTGGGCTCTGACTGTGACTGGGCTCTGATTGTGACTGGGCTCCGACTGTGACTGGGTTCTGACTGTGACTGGGTTCCGATTGTGACTGGGCTCTGACTGTCATTGGGTTCTGATTGTGACTGGGTTCTGATTGTGACTGGGCTCTGACTATGACTGTGCTCTGACTGTGACTGGGCTCTGACTGTGACAAGGCTGTGACTGTGACAAGGCTCTGACTGGGACTGGGTTCTGACTGGGACTGGTTTCAGACTGTGACTGGGCTCTGATTGTGACTGGGCTCTGACTGTGACTGAGCTCAGACTGTGACTGGGCTCGACTGTGACTGGGCTCTGATTGTGCCTGGGCTCTGACTGTGATTGGGCTCTGATTGTGACTAGGCTCTGATTGTGACTGGGCTCTGATTGTGACTATGCGCTGACTGTGACTGGGCTCCGATTGTGACTGGGCTCTGACTGTGACTGGGCTCTGACTGTGACTGGGATCTGACTGTGACTGGGCTCTGACTGTGACTGGGTTCTGATTTTGACTGGTTTCTCACTGTGACTGGGCTCAGACTGTGACTGGGCTCAGACTGTGACTGGGCTCTGACTGTGACTGGGCTCTGATTGTGACAAGGCTCTGATTGTGACTGGGCTCTGTCTGTGACTAGGCTCCGATTGTGACTGGCCTCTGATTTTGACTAGGCTCTGGCTGTGACTGGGCTCTGGCTGTGACTGGGCTCTGATTGTGACTGGGCTCTGATTGTGACTAAGTTCTAACTGTGACTGGGCTCTGATTGTGACTGGATTCGGATTGTGACTGGGATCTGACTGTGACTGGGCTCTGATTGTGACTGGGCTCTGATTGTGACAGGGCTCTGGCTGTGACTGGGCTCTGATTGTGACTGGGCTCTGATTGTGACTAAGTTCTAACTGTGACTGGGCTCTGATTGTGACTGGGTTCTGATTGTGACTGGGATCTGATTGTGACTGGGTTCCGATTGTGACTGGGATCTGACTGTGACTGGGCTCTGATTGTGACTGGGCTCTGATTGTGACGAGGCTCTGATTGTGACTGGGCTCTGATTGTGACAGGGCTCTCATGGTGACTGGGCTCTGATTGTGACTGGGCTCTAAATGTGACCAGGCGCCGATTGTGACTGGGCTCTGATTGTGACTAGGCTCCAATTGTGACTGGGCTCTGATTGTGACTGGTTTCTGACTGTGACTGGGTTCCAATTGTGACTGGGCTCTGATTGTGACTGGGTTCTGATTGTGACTGGGCTATGATTGTGACTGGGCTCTGATTGTGACTAAGTTCTAACTGTGACTGGGCTCTGATTGTGACTGGGTTCTGATTGTGACTGGGATCTGATTGTGACTGGGTTCCGATTGTGACTGGGCTCTGACTGTCATTGGGTTCTGATTGTGACTGGGTTCTGATTGTGACTGGGCTCTGACTATGACTGTGCTCTGACTGTGACTGGGCTCTGACTGTGACAAGGCTGTGACTGTGACAAGGCTCTGACTGGGACTGGGTTCTGACTGGGACTGGTTTCAGACTGTGACTGGGCTCTGATTGTGACTGGGCTCTGACTGTGACTGAGCTCAGACTGTGACTGGGCTCGACTATGACTGGGCTCTGATTGTGCCTGGGCTCTGACTGTGATTGGGCTCTGATTGTGACTGGACTCTGATTGTGACTGGGCTCTGATTGTGACTAGGCTCTGATTGTGACTGGGCTCTGATTGTGACTATGCGCTGACTGTGACTGGGCTCCGATTGTGACTGGGCTCTGACTGTGACTGGGCTCTGACTGTGACTGGGCTCTGACTGTGACTGGGCTCTGACTGTGACTGGGCTCTGATTGTGACTGGGCTCTGACTGTGACTGGGCTCTGACTGTGACTGGGCTCTGAGTGTGACTGGGCTCTGATTGTGACTGTGCTCTCACTGTGACTGGGCTCTGATTGTGACTGGGCTCTGACTGTGACTGGGCTCTGATTGTGACTGGTCTATGATTGTGACTGGGCTCTGACTGTGACTGGGCTCTGACTGTGACTGGGCTCTGACTGTGACTGGGCTCTGATTGTGACTGTGCTCTGACTGTGACTGGACTCTGATTGTAACTGGGCTCTGATTGTGACAAGGCTCTGACTGTGACTGGGCTCTAACTGTAACTTGGCTCCGATTGTGACTGGCCGCTGATTGTGACTAGGCTCTGGCTATGACTGGGCTCTGGCTGTGACTGGGCTCCGATTGTGACTAAGTTCTAACTGTGACTGGGCTCAGATTGTGACTGGGTTCTGATTGTGACTGGAATCTGATTGTTACTGGGTTCCGATTGTGACTGGGATCTGACTGTGAATTGGCTCAGATTGTGACTGGGCTCTGATTGTGACTGGGTTCTGGCTGTGACTGGGCTCTGATTGTGACTGGGCTCTGATTGTGACTAAGTTCTAACTGTGACTGGGCTCTGATTGTGACTGGGTTCTGATTGTGACTGGGATCTTTTTGTGACTGGGTTCCGATTGTGACTTGGATCTGACTGTGACTGGACTCTGATTGTGACTGGGATCTGATTGTGACAAGGCTCCGACTGTGACTGGGCTCTGATTGTGACTGGGCTCTGACTGTGACAGGCCTCGGATTGTGACTGGGCTCTGACTGTGACTAGGCTCCGATTGTGACTGGGCTCTGATTGTGACTGGGTTCTGAATGTGACTGGGTTCTGACTGTGACTGGGCTCTGACTGTGACTGGGCTCTGATTGTGACGGGGCTCAGACTGTGACTGGCCTCTGAGTGTGACCGGGCTCTGACTGTGACTGGGCTCCGATTGTAACTGGGCTCTGATTGTTACTGGGCTCAGACTGTGACTGGCTTCCGATTGTGACTGGGCTCTGGCTGTGACTGGGCTCTGATTGTGACTGGGCTCTGATTGTGACTAAGTTCTAACTGTGACTGGGCTCTGATTGTGACTGGACTCTGATTGTGACTGGGCTCTGACTGTGACTGGGCTCTGACTGTGACTGGGCTCTGATTGTGACCGGGCTCTGGCTGTGACTGGGCTCTGATTGTGACTGGGCTCTGATTGTGACTAAGTTCTAACTGTGACTGGGCTCTGACTGTGACTGGGCTCAGACTGTGACTGGGCTCTGACTGTGACTGGGCTCTGATTGTGACTGGGCTCTGACTGTGACTGGGCTCTGACTGTGACTGGGCTCTGACTGTGACTGGGCTCTGATTGTGACTGTGCTCTGACTGTGACTGGGCTCTGATTGTGACTGGGCTCTGATTGTGACTGGGCTCTGATTGTGACTGGGCTCTGATTGTGACTGGTCTCTGATTGTGACTGGGCTCTGACAGTGACTGGGCTCTGACTGTGACTGGGCTCTGACTGTGACTGGGCTCTGATTGTGACTGTGCTCTGACAGTGACTGGACTCTGATTGTTACTGGGCTCTGATTGTGACTGGGCTCTGACTGTGACTGGGCTCTGACTGTGACTGGGCTCTGACTGTGACTGGGCTCTGATTGTGACTGTGCTCTGACTTTGACTGGGCTCTTATTGTTACTGGGCTCTGATTGTGACTGGGCTCTGATTGTGACTGGGCTCAGACTGTGACTGGGCTCGACTGTGACTGGGCTCTGATTTTGCCTGGGCTCTGACTCTGATTGGGCTCTGATTGTGACTGGGCTCTGATTGTGACTGGGCTCTGATTGTGACTGTGCTCAGACTGTGAATGGGCTCTGTTTGTGACTCGGCTCTGATTGTGACTGAGCTCTGATTGTGTCTGTGCTCTGACTGTGACTGGGCTCTTATTGTGACTGTGCTCTGACTGTGACTAGGCTCTGATTGTGACTGGGCTCTGATTGTGACTGTGCTCTGAATGTGACCTGGCGCCGATTGTGTCTGGGCTCTGTTTGTGAATGGTTTCTGACTGTGACTGGGTTCCAATTGTGACTGGGCTCTGATTGTGACTGGGTTCTGATTGTTACTGGGCTATGATTGTGACTGGGCTCTGATTGTGACTGGGCTCTGACTGTGACTGGGCTCCGATTGTGACTGGGCCCCGACTGTGACTGGGTTCTGACTGTGACTGGGTTCAGATTGTGACTGGGCTCTGATTGTGACTGGGTTCTGATTGTGACTGGGTTCTGATTGTGACTGGGCTCTGACTATGACTGGGCTCTGACTGTGACTGGGCTCTGACTGTGACTAGGCTGTGACTGTGACAAGCTCTGACTGGGACTGGGTTCTGACTGTGACTGGTTTCAGACTGTGACTGGGCTCTGATTGTGACTGGGCTCTGACTGTGACTGAGCTCACACTGTGACTGGGCTCTGATTGTGCCTGGGCTCTGACTGTGATTGGGCTCTGATTGTGACTGGACTCTGATTGTGACTGTGCTCTGATTGTGACTGGGCTCTGACTGTGACTGGGCTCTGATTGTGACTGGGCTCTGACTGTGACTGGGCTCTGACTGTGACTGGGCTCTGATTGTGACTGGGCTCTGACTGTGACTGGGCTCTGACTGTGACTGGACTCTGACTGTGACTGGGCTCTGATTGTGACTGTGCTCTGACTGTGACTGGGCTCTGATTGTGACTGGGCTCTGAATGTGACTGGGCTCTGACTGTGACTGGGCTCTGATTGTGACTGGTCTCTGATTGTGACTGGGCTCTGACTGTGACTGGGCTTTGACTGTGACTGGGCTCTGACTGTTACTGGGCTCTGATTGTGACTGTGCTCTGACTGTGACTGGACTCTGATTGTTACTGGGCTCTGATTGTGACTGGGCTTTGACTGTGACTGGGCTCTGACTGTGACTGGGCTCTGACTGTGACTGGGCTCTGATTGTGACTGTGCTCTGACTTTGACTGGGCTCTTATTGTGACTGGGCTCTGATTGTGACTGGGCTCTGACTGTGACTGGGTTCAGACTGTGACTGGGCTCGACTGTGACTGGGCTCTGATTTTGCCTGGGCTCTGACTCTGATTGGGCTCTGATTGTGACTGGGCTCTGATTGTGACTGGGCTCTGATTGTGACTGTGCTCAGACTGTGACTGGGCTCTGTTTGTGACTGGGCTCTGATTGTGACTGGGCTCTGACTGTGACTGTGCTCTGACTGTGACTGAGCTCTGATTGTGACTGTGCTCTGACTGTGACTGGGCTCTTATTGTGACTGTGCTCTGACTGTGACTGGGCTCTGACTGTGACTGGGCTCTGATTGTGACTGGGCTCTGACTGTGACTGGGCTCTGATTGTGACTGGGCTCTGATTGTGACTGGGCTCTGATTGTGACTGGGCTCTGACTGTGACTGGGCTCTGATTGTGACTGGGCACTGATTGTGACTTGTCTCTGATTGTGACTGTGCTCTGACTGTGACTGGACTCTGATTGTTACTGGGCTCTGATTGTGACTGGGCTCTGACTGTGACTGGGCTCTGACTGTGACTGGGCTCTGACTGTGACTGGGCTCTGATTGTGACTGTGCTCTGACTTTGACTGGGCTCTTATTGTGACTGGGCTCTGATTGTGACTGGGCTCTGACTGTGACTGGGCTCAGACTGTGACTGGGCTCGACTGTGACTGGGCTCTGATTTTGCCTGGGCTCTGACTCTGATTGGGCTCTGATTGTGACTGGGCTCTGATTGTGACTGGGCTCTGATTGTGACTGTGCTCAGACTGTGACTGGGCTCTGTTTGTGACTGGGCTCTGATTGTGACTGGGCTCTGACTGTGACTGTGCTCTGACTGTGACTGAGCTCTGATTGTGACTGTGCTCTGACTGTGACTGGGCTCTTATTGTGACTGTGCTCTGACTGTGACTGGGCTCTGACTGTGACTGGGCTCTGATTGTGACTGGGCTCTGACTGTGACTGGGCTCTGATTGTGACTGGGCTCTGATTGTGACTGGGCTCTGATTGTGACTGGGCTCTGACTGTGACTGGGCTCTGATTGTGACTGGGCACTGATTGTGACTGGTCTCTGACTGTGACTGGGTTCTGACTGTGACTGGGCTTCTCTATGATGTCATTTTCAAGCATAAATTGAACTTCTTTCTGCACTTGAGGCAATTTTACTGGATTCAATCCAAGTGGGTGTTGCCTTATTGAAGCTGAATCCCTGATATCTACATCTTTCAAAGCCAAATCTACTTTCCCTGGTCTATTTCCCCAAGCTGCTTTGTGCGACTGCAACAGCTCTTATAAATCACTTTGACAATTTTCTGGAAGATAACTTAACATCACGTTCAGATTCTTAAGCACTTTCTCATTATCCAATTTAATCAGAGGAAGGTCAATTTCAGAATCTTTAATCTCTGTTTCCTCCTCCTTACCTACCACTAAGAGTATCTTCTCCTGTTTACGCTCTCTGTCAAAGCACCTTTTTGACATGTTTATGTGGCACACTTACTGACTCTTTCTTATATCTGGGTATTCGCTACATTGATTACCTCAGTCCATTTCTTTTGCACCTGGTAAGGTCCACTAAACCTCACCTTTGAAGGTTCACCCGACACTGGCTACAACACTGACACCTTTTCCCCATCCACAAAGCTCTGAGCCTTCGCCCTTTTATCCACAATTGCCTTCATCACTTGCTGAGGTATCTTTAAATGTTCCATAACTAGCTCACATGTCCTACTCAATCTTTCTCTGAATTCTGTCACCTAATCCAGGAGAGTAGTTTCAGAGCTTTGAGTCAATCATTTCTCCTGAATCAGTTTGAGTGTTCCCCTTACTTCATGACCATAAATTAACTCGAAAGGACTGAACCCTATTGACACATTAAGGGTGTCCCTAATAACAGCCAACAAGAATAGAATCCATCGATCCCGCTCATGTGGATACTCTTGACTATGTGCGCTAATTATGCCCTTTAAAGTTGGATGCCATCTTTCTAAGGCACCCTCTGATTCAGGGTCAGCAGCTGCCGATCTAACCTGCTTTATTCTTAGGCTGTTCATGACTTCTTTCAACAGCTGTGACATGAAATTCGATCCATAATCCAAATGTATTTCTTTCGGTAATCCATATCTTGTAAAGAATTTGGTCAACTCTTCTACAATCACCTTTGCTGTGATTTGTCTTCAAGGTGTTCCTTCTAAAAATCTCGTGGACACATCCATCATTGTCAGTAAGTGCTGACTTTTAGTTCTGGGGGTCCTACACAATCAATTAGGAGCCTGTTAAAAGCTTCCTCCAATGTTGGAATTGGAAATAGAGGGGTAGGTTTAATCGCTGATTGAGGTTTTCCTGTCACTTGACACGTATGACATGTTTGGCAGAATTTACTTACATCTTTATGTAATCCAGGCCAACAGAAATGTTTTAGTTTCTTAGCTTGAGTTGTCCTACTCTCAAAATTTTATTCCGATACCCAGATGGTATCACCACTTGGTGCACTATTGCCCACTTTTCATCTGCCGGAACATGCGATGGTCTCAATTTCCACATTAACATGTTGTTTTTAAGTAATAACATTCTGGAATGTATTCCGCTTCAGTCTCAGAATAAGCTGCCTGGTAAAACTGTTTTAGGTCTGGATCCTGCTGCTGTAACTCCACCAACTTCAAGGAACTAAACACCTCAGCCTCATTCTCTCCAACCTTCTCTTCCTGAGTAACCTTTTTAAAGATGGAAGTAGCCAACTGAGGTTCCCCATGCTTCCTCCCCCTGCCTTTTGGATTCTTCCCCTTTCTGTTGAAGCTTGTGTTTCTGTGTCTTTGTTACCACACCACAATCTGGAACCAATCCAGGATACTCTTTCTGTAAATTCTCTGTTGATTGCATTTCAGTAAGCTCCTCTGCTACATTAGCATAGTCAATATTTATGATCCAGCTACATCAATAACTTGAATAAATTGAATCCCAGTAATGGGCAATTTCTCCACCTCTCCAACAATCACCTCTCCTCTTTTCAAATCACTTTTAAAATTTAGTTTATATAATGAAGTAGGCTTGAACCCACCCCCCCCCCCATGAATTCCACTAACTAACATTTTCTCCTGCACATCTGGACAACAGATGGCATTACCCCGTAATATTAATGACTGGCTAGCTCCTGTATCTCCTAAGATACAGTCTTCCCTGCTCTTCCCAGAACACATGGATATACTTTCCCTTCGCATTTAAAATGTTTAAACATCTCCGTAATTTGGCCTTCAGAAATTCCTTGGGTAGGTTGTGAACATATCCCCATCTCTCTGGCTAATACTGACTCTTCCTTTTTCACCTGTACACTACTGGTCTGCCCTGTACTTGAGTCTCAGATCCCACAGCACCTTTACTTACAGAGCTCTTCTGAGTTCCTATCACTGCAATCAGTTTCCCATTTAACCTCCAACAATTTGATCTTATATGTCCAGCCTTGTTACAATGGTAACATACTCCTTTGCTTCCTTCACATTTGTCTTCCACCTTTCCATCTTTAATGGATTGGTATCCTTCAACTGGCTCCTTGTTACTAACATTTTTACCATTACTAGGTTTTCACTACCTCCAATTCTCTTGCTGACTCCCACATGATCCTTTTCCCACTCTCAACTGTCTGTATGATATATCCTATGTATCAGCTAAAACAGGAAATTCCCTGATCTTTTTAGTGTGTCAGTCATCTAAGTATGTTTTGATAGTTACTGAAATACTATCTCTAAATTCTTCCATAATCATAATCTCTCTGACATTTTCAAAAGTCTTGTCTAACTTTAATGTCCTAAACAATTGATCCCAGAGAGTTTCTTTCTTTCTTGCAAACTCTATGAATATCTGACTAAGCCTCTTATTTATGGTACTAAATTTCAACTGACAAGCTTCAGAGACAAGCTCATGAGCATTTAGCATCACCTTTTTGACTTCCTCATAGTCTGCAGATTGTTCCTGTGATACGCGAGTGTACACAATCATTGCTGTACCTGACCAAACACTCTGTAACACTGTTGTCCAAACATCTCTTGGCCAATTCAACTTTATAGCTATCTTTTCAAATTAGTTTAAGTATCTTTCAGCTCCATCCTTTGTAAATTTAGGCACTAACCAAAGAGTTTTAATCAGATCAAATTCCTCAAAGGGATCAAAGTCACCATCTGAATCACTTGGTGGCAGTTTCTGTGCCTGTTGGCATCGGGTACCATGACAGGCGTGGGCAGACAGTATGGTAGGAAGGCGTCGGTACTTCCAAATCATGTGACCTGTCCTCCACCTGCAGCACAGACATCATGAAACCGGTTTGTGATTGTCCGCTCTGCCCTGCTCACCAGAATCATCCCCCACATGTCAGATTCATCACCCATGTTGGCTGGAAACCAAGCCAGTGCAGAACACGCTTGACAAGTGTGACACGCAGAAGCTGAGACTTAACATTAGGTCCTGGCTCACATTGTGGACATCGAGGAGCAGAAGATGATGGAACCCGGCAGCTATTGGACCCTGGAGGGAGGTGTATCACATACTGGGTGGATTTATACTGACATGGCCCTGTCACAAAGCAGCTCACACCATTTGGAAGGTCATCGTTCAGGGTCTGCTTCAGGGCATCAGTGCCTTGGCCATGGTCTGCTACAGATGATCATCGAGGGGGTAGAGAGGAAGGTGCACTGGGGAGGGTGAGGTTGGGAGGGGGGGAGCGATAGTGTCGGCTGGGAGGGGGTAGGGAGTATGGGGGAGGAGCTTGTAGTGGAGGAGAATGCAGCAACTGGAAAGGTAGGTGTAAGGGGAGAGGAAGGGGTGAGGTTGGGAGTTGGGGGGGAGGAGTTCGGAGGGGGAAAGACTTCAGGTGGAGAAATGAGTTTGTAGGGGAGCAGGTCTTTGCGGGGGGTGGGGGGGGGAGGGAGGAATAAGGGCGGGGTGTCCAGATGAACATGCGAAGGAGGGGCCTGTGGAGTTGATCCTGCCTCCTGGGAACCAGAATGAGGGTGTGGGTGGTGGGAGGGAATGGTGAGAATTCGAGGGGGCAGAATGAGCTGGTAGGGTGGACAGTGGTGGTAGAAGGGACGGTGAGGGTGGTTTGTGGGCAGTCAGAGGTAGACATGGACCCTGGGGCTGGGAAGGAGGAGGTCGGAGTGGTCAGTGTGGATGGGGGTGGGATTGTCAGGAAGGTGCAGCTTTGTATGGGGTTCAGGGTCACAGAAACAGGCAGCCAATTAGTCATTAGTA
>NC_054472.1:196769881-196807381 GCF_017639515.1 Carcharodon carcharias
AGCAGGCGGATGCACTCCTTCGTGTGCCCCTCTGATGAGGGCTTCCAACAGCTCTCTGTGATGTTCCCCCGCCTTCTGCTGACTCTCCACAAAGAGTTGGAAGGCTGAATCCAGAGGCTTGTCATCTGACTGGGACCTAACAGATCCTTTTCCCCAGCAGCCCTCCGAGTGCCGGATGAATAGGATGAATGGTGGTGTCTCTGTGGATGTGTGATGAGTTTGTGGGTGTGTGAGTTGAGAGTGATGAGGCGGTTGACTTATCCTGGCAGAACAGATGAGATCATTCATCCTGTATTCATCCTATTCATCCGGCACTCGGAGGGCTGCTGGGCATCCTGCCTCCTCCTCTTGTGGACACATGTCCGTGCAGTGACCACCAGATTGTGAACCCGAGCCTGCTCTAGATCTAGGTCCCACCGAGGTGTGAGTCTCTGCGCTGGTGGAGGGTGTGGGTAAGCGCTGTGATGGGTCTTCCAAGCTGCTTATTTCCAGCTCTTCAATGCAGGAGGTGCCTCTTGGCTGGAGGTGAGGATGTGGATGAAGCCGAGGGACTGGCTGCCTGAGGGTGTCCCTATGAACCAAAGTAGAGATGATTAGTGCTGGCAGCAGAGTCAAAAGCAGGAGAGAGAGCACTCCCAGTTGTGTTGAGAGAGGGAAGATGTGGTGCAGGATCCTCACGAGGGTATTCACTGCCAATCTCACCGTCACCACAGGCAGAGTCTGCATCCTTACCAGTCAGTGCGATAGCACATTCCTCAAAGTGAGTGAGGGGCCTAATTTGGGCCACTCCACCCCCCAGTCTGGGACCTCTCCCTGCTGCTGATAAGCCAGCTTCTCCTGCATGGAAACAGGTGCAGAGAGTGTGAGCAGGACACATGGAACTATACAGAATGTGAGCGGAGCGATGGACGGGATGAAGACGCGAGCTCCAGAGGATATGAGCCTGGTGGAGATGTGAGGGTGTGTGTGAGAGTTAGTGGTGGTTTCCCTTGAGGTGTGAGATCCCTGTGGATGTGAATGGGTTTATGAGTGTGTGAGTTGAGAGTGATTAGAAGAGTGAGTTAACCTGGCAGAACGGAGAAGAGCATTCATCCTGTAGTGGCACTGGGTGGCTGTTCTCTTTTGCAGGGCATTGACGCTGACCACTACTGACACCATCTCCCATGCTGGATTGGTGACCTTGCTTGCTGGTCTTTGGCCAAAACAGGGGTAGAGGACATCACAGTGAGCCTGTATGGCATCCAAAAGGTGCTGTGTAGTGAGTCCGTGTGTGCGTGTGTGTGTCTGTGTAGTAAGTCTTTGTATGTGTGTCTGTGTAATGAGACTGTGTCTCTGTAGTGAAATTGTGTGTGTGTATGTTTGTGTGTGTCTGTGTAGTGAATCTGTGTGTGTGTGTATGTGTATGTGTGTGTGTCTCTGTAGTGAATCTGTGTGTGTGTCTGTGTAGTGAGTCTGTATGTGTGTTTCTGTCTATGTGCAGTGAGACTGTCTGTCTAGTGAGTCTGTTTATGTGTGTCTGTATATGTGTGCCTGTGCATGTGTCTCTGTGCCTGTGCAGTGAGTCTGTGTGTGTGTGTGTGTGTATGCGTGTTTCTGTGTATGTGTCTCTGTGCCTGTGCAGTGAGACTGTGTGTGCACTGAGACTGTATGTGTGTATCTCTGGTTGGTGATCGTACACATACAGCTTGCTAGAGTTGTAAAGTGCTAATTGAGGCCAAAGATTTCCCTGCAATGTCCAATCAGTGTTGGAGACACTACGATAGGCCTCTGTATCTAACCAGTCAGTGCGTAAACCCGGCCCCTGTGTGAGTGAGCTGCTCACACTCCTGGGCTGTCAGAGCCCAGTGAGGGTCACCTCCTTCAGGAGGCGCTGTGTGATCAGGGGAGAGTAAAAAGGTGAAAACAATGTGATTTAGTGATGTCCATAATCGGGGCAATGCCTCCAGTTTAACAGCAGTGTCATTGTCTCCAGCTGTGTGGAAGGAGCGGGATGAATCCACCAACCTGAGACAGCAGCATGATGTGGAACTGGAGAAAGAGACAAAGAGGAAGGAGGTGGAGACAGAGATCCGATTTCAGGTGGGAGTCCGAGCGGAAACCAGACTGAGCCCCTCCCCCAAACCCCATGTCCGGGCTCAAACCCACACTGATCCCCCCCAGACTCACAGAATCACAGAATCACAGTGCAGAAGAGGACACTCAGCCCATCGAGTCTGCACCGACGCGTGAGAAACACCTGACCTACCTCCCTAATCCCATTTACCAGCACTTGGCCCATAGCCTTGAATGTTATGATGTGCCAAGTGCTCATCCAGGTACTTTTTAAAGGATGTGAGGCAACCCTCCTCCAACGCCCTCCCAGACGGCGCATTCCAGACCGTCACCACCCTCTGGGGAAAAAAGTTTTTCCTCACATCCCCCCTAAACCTCCTGCCCCTCACCTTGAACTTATGCCCCCTTGTGACTGACTCTTCAACTAAGGGGAACAGCTGCTCCCTATCCACCCTGTCCATGTCCCTCATAATCTTGTACACCTCGATCAGGTCGCCCCTCAGTCTTCTCTGCTCCAACGAAAACAACCCAAGTTAATCCAACCTCTCTTCATAACTTAAATGTTTCATCCCAGGCAACATCCTGGTGAATCTCCTCTGCACCCCCTCCAGTGCAATCACATCCTTCCTATAATGTGGCGACCAGAAATGCACACAGTACTCCAGCTGTGGCCTCACCAAGGTTCTATACAACTCCAACATGACCTCCCTACTTTTGTAATCTATGCCTCGAATGATAAAGGCAAGTGTCCCATATGCCTTTTTCACCACCCCATTAACGTGCCCCTCCACCTTCAGAGATCTATGGACACACACACCAAGGTCCCTTTGTTCCTCAGAACTTCCTAGTGTCATGCTGTTCATTGAATACTTCCTTGTCAAATTACTCCTTCCAAAGTGTATCAACTCACACTTTTCAGGGTTAAATTCCATCTGCCACTTATCTGCCCATTTGACCATCCCGTCTATATCTTCCTGTAGCCCAAGACACTCAACCTCACTGTTAACCACCTGGCCAATCTTTGTGTCATCCACAAACTTACTAATCCTACCCCCCACATAGTCATCTATGTCGTTTATATAAATGACAAATAATAGGGGACCCAGCACAGATCCCTGTGGTACACCACTGGACACTGGCTTCCAGTCACTAAAGCATCCTTGTGTCATCACCCTCTGTCTCCTACAACTAAGCCAATTTTGAATCCACCTTATCAAATTACCCTGTATCCCATGTGCATTTGCCTTCTTTATAAGTCTCGCATGTGGGACCTTGTCAAAGGCTTTGCTGAAATCCATATAAACTACATCAACTGCACTACCCTCATCTACACACCTGGTCATCTCCTCCAAAAATTCAATCAAATTTGTTAGGCATGACCTCCCTCTGACAAAGCCATGCTGACTATCCCTGATCAAATCTTGCCTCTCCAAGTGGAGATAGATTCTCTTCAGAAATTTCTCCACTGTCCCACTGTGTCCAAGTTGACCTCCACCCACTCACGCAGACTGAAGCCCCCTGCAGAGACCACAGATACTGGGAATGGGCACATTTTCCCTTCCCTCAGTGTCCAGTCCAGGGGAAATGCTGGTATCTCCTGCCTGGTGACTCCAACCATCTGCTGGTGGGAGATTGGCAGGATCCACAGTGAGTCATTTTAGAACAGTTATATTCACAGTGTTTTTCACATTGCATTAGGAGACTGAACACCTTGGATACGAACGAACAGTATAACGGGAATGGGAACATCGTGGGCCAAGGGACCACTGTGAGCAAGAAACAGGTTGAGTTGGATTAAGCCCCTCTGGATGAAGGTTGTATCTGTGGGGAAAGTGCTGAGGTATCTACCTCACCTGTGTATCCCCAGGATTCACCGTGTGAGCCCCAAAGAGTCAATCCAGGCCCACCTAGACCCCCAGTGGGTTAATCAGCTACCCCAGAGGGTTATACAGGCACCCCCAATGGGTTTATCAGACCCCTCCCCAAGGGTTATTGAGACTGGAGTGGGAGCAGAGGACGGAGAGCAGATTTAGTTTAATTTGTTGGACTGACAGAGACTTCTTTCCTTCTGATACCAACAGGTGGATGAACTGATGAGAGAGGAGTTGAAGAATTTGAGAATGGCTGTGGAGCGAGATTTCAGAGAACCTCCCAAATCAAAGGCCAAGCCAAAAAAGGTATCTTCAGAGCAAAGTGTATTCGAACCAATTAAATCAGTGCAATGGGCTTCATTCTCTACCCCATGTATTTCACCAACTTCTCCCCATATCCCAAACCCTACCCACCCTTTTCCCATATCCTTCAATGTATTGATCAATCCCTCGATGTAAACAGGTATGAAATAGTCGGGATTACTGAGACATGGCTGCAGGGTGACCAGGGATGGGAACTGAACATCCAGGGGTGTTCAGTATTTAGGAAGGACAGACAAAAAGGAAAAGGCGGTGGAGTTGCATTGCTGGTTAAAGAGGAAATTAACGCAATAGTGAGGAAAGATATTAGCTCCGACGACGTGGAATCTGTATGGGTAGAGCTGAGAAACACTAAGAGGCAAAAATTGTTAGTGGGGGTTGTATATAGACCCCAAACTGTAGTGGTAATGTTGGGAATGGCATTAAACAGGAAATTAGAGATGCATGTAATAAAGGAACATCTGTAATTGTGGGTGACTTTAACCTGCATATAGATTGGGCAAATCAAATTAATAACAAGTAGAGGAGGAACTCCTGGAGTGTATATGGGATGGTTTTCTGGACCAATACGTTGAGGAACCAACTAGAGAACAGGCTACCCTAGACTGGGTAGTGTGTAATGAGAAAGGAATAATTGGCAATCTAGTTGTGCAAGGCCCCTTGGGGATGAGCAACCATAATATGATTGAATTCTTCATCAAGATGGAGAGTGACGTAGTTGATTCTGAGACTAGGGTCCTGAATCCTAATAAAGGAAACTACGATGGTATGAGGCGCAAGTTGGCTATGAAGGATTGAGAAATGTTACTTAAAGGGATGACGTTGGATAGGCAATGGCAAACGTTCAAAGAGCACATGGGTGAACTGCAACAATTGTTTATTCCTGATAAAAGCAAAAAACTGCGGATGCTGGAAATCCAAAACATAAACTAAAATAAAAATACCTGCAAAAACCCTACAGGTCTGACAGCATCTGCAGAGAGGAACACAGTTAACATTTCGAGTCCGAATGACTCTTCAACAGAACTAAGGAAAAATAGAAGAGAGGTGAAATATAAGCTGGTTTCAGGGGGATGGGACAGGTAGAGCTGGATAGAGGGCCAGTGATAGGTGGAGATAACCAAAAGATGCCATAGACAAAAGGACAAAGGGGTGTTGAAGGTGATGATATTATCTAAGGAATGTGCTAATGATGACATGAAGGACGAGCAAGGTACAGATAACCCTAGTGGGGGTGGGGTGGGGGGAAGGGATTGAAATAGGCTAAAAGGTAGAGATAAAACAATGGATGGAAATACATTTAAAAATAATGGAAATAGGTGGGAAAAGAAAAATCTATATAAATTATTGGAAAAAGGGGGATCGGAAAGGGGGTGGGGATAGAGGAGACAGTTCATGATCTAAAATTGTTGAACTCAACGTTCAGTCCGGAAGGCTGTAAAGTGTCTAGTCGGAAGATGAGGTGCTGTTCCTCCAGTTTGCGTTGGGCTTCACTGGAACAATGCAGCAAGCCAAGGACAGACATGTGGGCAAGAGAGCAGGGTGGAGTGTTAAAATGGCAAGCAACAGGGAGGTTTGGGTCATTCTTGCGGACAGACCGAAGGTGTTCTGCAAAGCGGTCGCCCAGTTTACGTTTGGTCTCTCCAACGTAGAGGAGACCACATTGGGAGCAACGAATGCAGTAGACTAAGTTGGGGGAAATGCAATTGAAATGTTGCTTCACTTGAAAGGAATGTTTGGGCCCTTGGACGGTGAGGAGAGAGGAAGTGAAGGGGCAGGTGTTGCACCTTCTGCGGTTGCATGGGAAGGTGCCGTGGGAGGGGGTTGAGGTGTAGGGGGTGATGGAGGAGTGGACCAGGGTGTCCCGGAGGGAATGATCCCGACGGAATGCCGACAGTGGGGGTGAGGGGAAGATGTGTTTGGTGGTGGCATCATGCTGGAGTTGGCGGAAATGGCGGAGGATGATCCTTTGAATGCGGAAGCTGGTGGGGTGATAAGTGAGGACAAGGGGGACCCTATCATGTTTCTGGGAGGGAGGAGAAGGTGTGAGGGCGGATGCATGGGAGATGGGCCGGACACGGTTGAGGGCCCTGTCAACGACCGTGGGTGGAAAACCTCGGTTAAGGAAGAAGGAGGACATGTCAGAGGAACTGTTTTTGAAGGTAGCATCATCGGAACAGATGCGACGGAGGAAGATAGCAAGAAATGAGTTCCATAGGGCAGGAACAGGCTGACATGATCGGTCTGCTGGGACAGTCCTGTTTGTGGATTTTGGGTAGGAGGTAGAAGCGGGCCGTCCGAGGTTGGGAGAATATGAGGTTGGAAGCTGTGGAAGGAAGATCTCCAGAGGAGATGAGATCAGCAACAGTCCTGGAAACAATGGCTAGATGTTCAGTGGCGGGGTCATGATCCAGGGAACTGAGAGAATGGGATGGAGTCCTTACAGGAAGCGGGGTGTGAGGAGCTGTAGTTGAGGTAGCTGTGGTAGGCTTGTAATGGATATTGGTGGACAGTCTATCACCAGAGATTGAGACAGAGAGGTCAAGGAAGGAAGGGAAGTGTCAGATGGACCATGTGAAAATGATGGAGGGGTGGAGATTGGAAGCAAAATTAATAAATTTTTCCAAGTCCCGATGAGAGCATGAAGCGGCACCGAAGTAATCATCGATGTACCAGAGAAAGAGTTGTGGAAGGGGGCCGGAGTAGGACTGGAACAAGGAATGTTCCACATACCCCATAAAGAGACAGGCATAGCTGGGGCCCATGCGGGTACCCATAGCCACACCTTTTATTTGGAGGAAGTGAGAGGAGTTGAAGGAGAAATTGTTCAGCGTGAGAACAAGTTCAGCCAGACGGAGGAGAGTAGTGGTGGATGGGGATTGTTCGGGCCTCTGTTCGAGGAAGAAGCTAAGGGCCCTCAGACCATCCTGGTGGGGGGTGGAGGTATAGAGGAATTGGACGTCCATGGTGAAGAGGAAGCGGTTGGGGCCAGGCAACTGGAAATTGTTGATATGATGCAGAGTGTCAGAGGAATCACGGATGTAGATGGGAAGGGACTGGACAAGGGGAGAGGGAATGGAGTCAAGATAACAAGAAATGAGTTCCATAGGGCAGGAGCAAGCTGAGATGATCGGTCTGCTGGGACAGTTCTGTTTGTGGATTTTGGGTAGGAGGTAGAAGCGGGCCGTCCGAGGTTGGGAGACTATCAGGTTGGAAGCTGTGGGAGGAAGATCTCCAGAGGAGATGAGGTCAGTGACAGTCCTGGAAACAATGGCTAGATGTTCAGTGGTGGGGTCATGGTCCAGGGAGAGGTAGGAGGAAGTGTCTGCGAGTTGACGCTCAGCCTCTGCGAGGTAGAGGTCAGTGCGCCAGACAACAACAGCACCACCCTTGTCAGCAGGTTTGATGACAATGTCAGGATTGGACCTGAAAGAATGGAGTGCAGCAAGTTCAGAGAGAGACAGGTTAGAATGGGTGAGAGGAGCAGAGAAATTGAAACAACTGATGTCGCGCCGACAGTTCTCAATGAAAAGATCAAGAGAAGGTAAGAATCCAGAGGGAGGGGTCCAGGTGGAGGGAGAATATTGGAGGTGGGTGAAAGGATCCGTTGAACAGGGAGAGGACTCCTGCCCAAAGAAGTGAGCCCGGAGATGAAGACGGCGGAAGAAGAGTTCAGCATCGTGCCGAGCCCGAAATTCATTGAGTAGTATAATAATAGATGACCTGGAGTGACTTTAAGGTAAGGGTATGAAACTGAGTCCTTTGCTGAGCACTGAACGTTCAGCATCGGAGAGGGGAAGGTCAGGGGGTATGGTGAATACACGGACGAGGCTGGGATTAGAAGATGGGGTGGGGACGGAGGAACAGGCAGGGGTGGAGGGTCCTGGATGGGCGTTGGTGTCGATGAGTTGTTGGAGGTTGCGTTCCTTTGCACCTGAAAGAAAGAGACAAAGTTTTCTGTTGAGGCATCGGATGAGACGAAGAATAAAATGAAACTGGGGCACGTGCAGCTTTGAAAAAGGGTACGGCGAATTGTTTATTCCTGTCTGGCACAAAAGTAAAATAGGCAAGGTGGCCAAACCATGGCTTACCAGGGAAATTAGAGATAGTCTTAGATCCAAGGAAGAGGCATACAAATTGGCCAGAAAAAAACAACAGACCTGTAGATTGGGAGCAGTTTAGAATTCAGCAAAGGAGGACCAAGGGATTGATTAAGAAGGGGAAAATAGAGTACGAGAGTAAACTTGCAGGGAACATAAAAACTGAGTGTAAACGTTTCTATAGGTTTGTGAAGAGAAAAAGATTGGTGAAGACAAATGTAGGTCCCTTACAGTCAGAAACAGGGGAATTTATAATGGGGAACAAAGAAATGGCTGACCAGCTAAATACATACTTTGGTTCTGTCTTCACAAAGGGGGACACTAATAACATACCAGAAATGTTGGGGACACAGGGTTTAGTGAGAGGGAGAAATTGAAAGAAATCAGTATTAGTAGGGAAATGGTATTGGGGAAATTGATGGGATTGAAGGCCGATAAGTCCCCAGGGCCTGATAATCTACATCCCAGAGTATTTAAGGAAGTGACCCTAGAAATAGTGGATGCATTGGTGGTCATCTTCTGAGATTCTATAGACTCTGGAACAGTTCCTACAGATTGGAGGGTAGCTAATGTAACCCCACTATTTAAAAAGGGAGGTAGAGAGAAAACAGGGAATTACAGACCAGTCAGCCTGACATCGGTAGTGGGGAAAGTTCTAGAGTCCATGAGAAAAGATTTAATAGCTGAGCACATGGAAAACAGTGGCAGAATCGGACAGAGTCAGCATGGATTTACGAAAGGGAAATCATGCTTGACAAATCTACTGGAACTTTTCGAGGATGTAACTAGTAGAGTTGATGAGGGGGATCCAGTGGATGTGGTTTATTTGGACTTTCAGAAAGCTTTCGACAAAGTCCCACATAAGAGATTAGTGTCTAAAAGTAAAGCGCATGGGATTGGGGTTGTGTATTGAGATGGATAGAAAACTGGTTGGCAGACAGGAAGCAAAGAGTAGGAATAAACTGGTCTTTTTCCGAATGGCAGGCAGTGACTGTGGGGTACCGCAGGGATCGGTGCTGGGACCCCAACTATTCACAATATATATTAATGATTTAGATGAGGGAACTAAATGTAACATCCCCAAATTTACAGATGACACAAAGCTGGGTGGGAGGATGAGCTGTGAGGAGGATGCAGAGATGCTTCAGTGTGATTTGGACAAGCTGAGTGAGTGGGCAAATGCATGGCAGATGCAGTATAATGTGGATAAATGTGATGTTATCCACTTTGGTAGCGAGAACAGGAAGGCAGATTATTATCTGAATGGCTATAAATTGAGAGAGGGGAATGTGCAACGAGATCTGGGTGTCCTTGTACACCAATCGCTGAAGGTAAGCATGCAGGTGCAGCAGGTGGTAAAGAAGGCAAATGGTATGTTGACCTTCATAGCGAGATGATTCGAGTACAGGAACAGGGATGTCTTGCTGCAGTTATACAGGGCCTTGGTGAGACTACACCTGGAATATTGTGTGCAGTTTTGGTCTCCTTATCTGAGGAAGGATGTTCTTGCTATAGAGGGAGTGCAGCAAAGATTTACCAGACTGATTCCTGGGATGATGGGACTGACATATGAGGAGAGATTGAGTCGATTAGGATTATATTCACTGGAGTTCAGAAGAATGAGGGGGGATCTCATAGAAACCTATAAAATTCTAACAGGACTAGACAGGGTAGATGCAGGAAGGATGTTCCCGATGGTGGGGGAGTCCAGAACCAGGGGTCACAGTCTGAGGATATGGGGTAGACCATTTAGGACTGAGATGAAGAGAAATTTCTTCACCCAGGGAGTGATGAGTCTGTGGAATTCGCTACCACAGAAAGTAGTTGAGGCCAAAACATTGTATGTTTTCAAGAAGGAGTTAGATATAGCTCTTGGGGTGAAAGGGATCAAGGGATATGGGGAGAAAGCGGGAGCAGGGTATTGAGTTGGATGATCAGCCATGATCATAATGAATGGTGGAGGAGGCTCCAAGGGCCAAATGGCCTACTCCTAGTTTCTATGTTTCAATGTTTCAATCCCTCCTTCTCCCCGTATCCCTCAATCCCCCCTTCTCCCCGTATCCCTCAATCCCTCCTTCTCCCCGTATCCCTCAATCCCCCCTTCTCCTCGTATCCCTCAATCCCTCCTTCTCCCCATATCCCTCAATCCTCCCTTCTCCCCGTATCCCTCAATCCCCCCTTCTCCCCGAATCCCTCAACCCCTCCTTCTCCCCGTATCCCTCAATCCCTCCTTCTCCCCATATCCCTCAATCCCCCCTTCTCCCCGTATCCCTCAATCCCCCCTTCTCCCTGAATCCCTCCTTCTCCCCATATCCCTCAATCCCAACTTCTCCCGATAAAACTCAATCCCTCCTTCTTCCCATATTCCTCAGTCCCTCAATCCCTCCTACCCATATCCCTTAATCCCTCCATTTTCCATTTCCCTCAATCCCTCCTTCTCCATTACCCCCCAACTCGCTATCATCACCATTGCCTTGGTAAACTGTACTGGTTCTGGTTTATTGGTTATGTCAGTCTCCCTGTGTTTAGATCTGACTGTAGTTAGTAAATGTTTGGATAATTTGGCCATCCTGCTGCCCAGGGCTTGACTGTGAGACAGGGATTGACATTTTGCAGGTTATTTTGATCATTTTCCACAGAAACAACAATGTAAACATTGGGGGTTAAGTAAATGGATCACATTGGATCTTTCCACTGAACTCCTGTTGTTTAAGAGCTTGGATCACATGACAGAAACATTGGGGACTTACATCGTCATCATCGAGGAGTGACCCCAGCACTCAGCCCTCACCTGGGAGTGACCACAGCACTCAGCCCTCACCTGGGAGTGACCACAGCACTCAGCCCTCACCTGGGAGTGACCACAGCACTCAGCCCTCACCTGGGAGTGACCACAGCACTCAGCCCTCACCTGGGAGTGACCACAGCACTCAGCCCTCACCTGGGAGTGACCACAGCACTCAGCTCCATCCGAGAGTGACCACAGCACTCAGCCCTCACCTGGAAGTGACCACAGCACTCAGTTCCATCCAGGAGTGACCACAGCACTCAGCTACATCCGAGGGTGACCACAGCACTCAGCTCCATCCGAGAGTGACCACAGCACTCAGCTCCATCCGAGAGTGACCACAGCACTCAGCTCCATCCGAGAGTGACCACAGCACTCAGCACCATCCGAGAGTAACCACAGCACTCAGCTCCATCCAGGAGTGACCACAGCACTCAGCTCCATCCGAGAGTGACCACAGCACTCAGCTCCATCCGAGAGTGACCACAGCACTCAGCCCCATCCGAGAGTGACCACAGCACTCAGCTCAGTCCGAGAGTGACCACAGCACTCAGCCCCATCCAGGAGTGACCACAGCACTCAGCTCCATCCGAGAGTGACCACAGCACTCAGCCCCATCCAGGAGTGACCACAGCACTCAGCTCCATCCGAGAGTGACCACAGCACTCAGCTCCATCCGAGAGTGACCACAGCACTCAGCTCCGTCCAGGAGTGACCACAGCACTCAGCACCATCCAGGAGTGACCACAGCACTCAGCTCCATCCGAGAGTGACCACAGCACTCAGCTCCATCCGAGAGTGACCACAGCACTCAGCTCCATCCGAGAGTGACCACAGCACTCAGCTCCGTCCAGGAGTGACCACAGCACTCAGCTCCGTCCAGGAGTGACCACAGCACTCAGCACCATCCAGGAGTGACCACAGCACTCAGCTCCATCCGAGAGTGACCACAGCACTCAGCTCCATCCAGGAGTGACCACAGCACTCAGCTCGATCCGAGACTGACCACAGCACTCAGCTCCATCCGAGAGTGACCACAGCACTCAGCACCATCCGAGAGTGACCACAGCACTCAGCACCATCCGAGAGTGACCACAGCACTCAGCTCCATCCGAGAGTGACCACAGCACTCAGCTCCATCCGAGAGTGACCACAGCACTCAGCTCCATCCGAGAGTGACCACAGCACTCAGCTCCGTCCAGGAGTGACCACAGCACTCAGCTCCATCCGAGAGTGACCACAGCACTCAGCCCCATCCGAGAGTGACCACAGCACTCAGCCCCATCCGAGAGTGACCACAGCACTCAGCTCCATCCGAGAGTGACCCCAGCACTCAGCACCATCCGAGAGTGACCACAGCACTCAGCTACGTCCGAGAGTGACCACAGCACTCAGCTCCATCCGAGAGTGACCACAGCACTCAGCTCCGTCCAGGAGTGACCACAGCACTCAGCCCCATCCAGGAGTGACCACAGCACTCAGCTCCATCCGAGAGTGACCACACCACTCAGCTCCATCCGAGAGTGACCACAGCACTCAGCTCCATCCGAGAGTGACCACAGCACTCAGCTCCGTCCAGGAGTGACCACAGCACTCAGCTCCATCCGAGAGTGACCACAGCACTCAGCTCCATCCGAGAGTGACCACAGCACTCAGCTCCATCCGAGAGTGACCACAGCACTCAGCTCCATCCGAGAGTGACCACAGCACTCAGCTCCATCCGAGAGTGACCACAGCACTCAGCTCCATCCGAGAGTGACCACAGCACTCAGCTCCATCCGAGAGTGACCACAGCACTCAGCTCCATCCGAGAGTGACCACAGCACTCAGCCCCATCCGAGAGTGACCACAGCACTCAGCTCCATCCGAGAGTGACCACAGCACTCAGCTCCATCCGAGAGTGACCACAGCACTCAGCTCCATCCGAGAGTGACCACAGCACTCAGCTCCTTCCGAGAGTGACCACAGCACTCAGCTCCATCCAGGAGTGACCACAGCACTCAGCTCCATCCGAGAGTGACCACAGCACTCAGCTCCATCCGAGAGTGACCACAGCACTCAGCTCCATCCGAGAGTGACCACAGCACTCAGCTCCGTCCGAGAGTGACCACAGCACTCAGCTCCATCCGAGAGTGACCACAGCACTCAGCTCCATCCGAGAGTGACCACAGCACTCAGCTCCATCCGAGAGTGACCACAGCACTCAGCTCCATCCGAGAGTGACCACAGCACTCAGCTCCATCCGAGAGTGACCACAGCACTCAGCTCCATCCGAGGAGTGACCACAGCACTCAGCTCCATCCGAGAGTGACCACAGCACTCAGCCCCATCCGAGAGTGACCACAGCACTCAGCTCCATCCGAGAGTGACCACAGCACTCAGCTCCATCCAGGAGTGACCACAGCACTCAGCTCCATCCGAGAGTGACCACAGCACTCAGCTCCATCCGAGAGTGACCACAGCACTCAGCTCCATCCGAGAGTGACCACAGCACTCAGCCCTCACCTGGGAGTGACCACAGCACTCAGCTCCATCCGAGAGTGACCACAGCACTCAGCTCCATCCGAGAGTGACCACAGCACTCAGCTCCATCCGAGAGTGACCACAGCACTCAGCTCCATCCGAGAGTGACCACAGCACTCAGCTCCATCCGAGAGTGACCACAGCACTCAGCTCCATCCGAGAGTGACCACAGCACTCAGCTCCATCCGAGAGTGACCACAGCACTCAGCTCCATCCGAGAGTGACCACAGCACTCAGCTCCATCCGAGAGTGACCACAGCACTCAGCTCCATCCGAGAGTGACCACAGCACTCAGCTCCATCCGAGAGTGACCACAGCACTCAGCTCCATCCGAGAGTGACCACAGCACTCAGCTCCATCCGAGAGTGACCACAGCACTCAGCTCCATCCGAGAGTGACCACAGCACTCAGCTCCATCCGAGAGTGACCACAGCACTCAGCTCCATCCGAGAGTGACCACAGCACTCAGCTCCATCCGAGAGTGACCACAGCACTCAGCTCCATCCGAGAGTGACCACAGCACTCAGCTCCATCCGAGAGTGACCACAGCACTCAGCTCCATCCGAGAGTGACCACAGCACTCAGCTCCATCCGAGAGTGACCACAGCACTCAGCTCCATCCGAGAGTGACCACAGCACTCAGCTCCATCCGAGAGTGACCACAGCACTCAGCTCCATCCGAGAGTGACCACAGCACTCAGCCCATCCGAGAGTGACCACAGCACTCAGCCTCCATCCGAGAGTGACCACAGCACGCAGCTCCAGTCCGAGAGTGACCACAGCACTCAGCTCCGTCCAGAGTGACCACAGCACTCAGCTCCATCCAGGAGTGACCACAGCACTCAGCTCCATCCGAGAGTGACCACAGCACTCAGCACTCCGTCCGGAGTGACCACAGCACTCAGCTCCGTCCAGAGTGACCACAGCACTCGGAGCTCCATCCGAGAGTGACCACAGCACTCCAGCTCCATCCGAGAGTGACCACAGCACTCAGCTCCCATCCGAGAGTGACCACAGCACTCAGCTCTCCATCCGAGAGTGAACCACAGCACTCAGCTCCTCCAGGAGTGACCACAGCACTCAGCTCCATCCAGAGTGACCACAGCACTCAGCTCCATCCAGATGACCACAGCACTCAGCTCCATCCGAGAGTGACCACAGCACTCAGCGCCATCCGAGAGTGACCACAGCACTCAGCTCCATCCGAGAGTGACCACAGCACTCAGCTCCATCCGAGAGTGACCACAGCACTCAGCTCCATCCGAGAGTGACCACAGCACTCAGCTCATCCGAGAGTGACCACAGCACTCAGCTCCATCCGAGAGTGACCACAGCACTCAGCCCCATCCAGGAGTGACCACAGCACTCAGCTCCATCCGAGAGTGACCACAGCACTCAGCTCCATCCGAGAGTGACCACAGCACTCAGCTCCATCCGAGAGTGACCACAGCACTCAGCTCCATCCGAGAGTGACCACAGCACTCAGCTCCATCCGAGAGTGACCACAGCACTCAGCTCCATCCGAGAGTGACCACAGCACTCAGCTCCATCCGAGAGTGACCACAGCACTCAGCTCCATCCGAGAGTGACCACAGCACTCAGCTCCATCCGAGAGTGACCACAGCACTCAGCACCATCCAGGAGTGACCACAGCACTCAGCTCCATCCGAGGAGTGACCACAGCACTCAGCTCCATCCGAGAGTGACCACAGCACTCAGCTCCATCCGAGAGTGACCACAGCACTCAGCTCCATCCGAGAGTGACCACAGCACTCAGCTCCATCCGAGAGTGACCACAGCACTCAGCTCCATCCGAGAGTGACCACAGCACTCAGCTCCCATCCGAGAGTGACCACAGCACTCAGCCCCATCCGAGAGTGAACCACAGCACTCAGCTCCATCCGAGAGTGACCACAGCACTCAGCTCCATCCGAGAGTGACCACAGCACTCAGCTCCATCCGAGAGTGACCACAGCACTCAGCTCCATCCGAGAGTGACCACAGCACTCAGCTCCATCCGAGAGTGACCACAGCACTCAGCTCCATCCGAGAGTGACCACAGCACTCAGCTCCATCCGAGAGTGACCACAGCACTCAGCTCCATCCGAGAGTGACCACAGCACTCAGCTCCATCCGAGAGTGACCACAGCACTCAGCTCCATCCGAGAGTGACCACAGCACTCAGCTCCATCCGAGAGTGACCACAGCACTCAGCTCCATCCGAGAGTGACCACAGCACTCAGCTCCATCCGAGAGTGACCACAGCACTCAGCTCATCCGAGAGTGACCACAGCACTCAGCTCCATCCCGAGAGTGACCACAGCACTCAGCTCCATCCGAGAGTGACCACAGCACTCAGCTCCATCCGAGAGTGACCACAGCACTCAGCTCCATCCGAGAGTGACCACAGCACTCAGCTCCATCCAGGAGTGACCACAGCACTCAGCCCCATCCGAGAGTGACCACAGCACTCAGCTCCATCCGAGAGTGACCACAGCACTCAGCTCCATCCGAGAGTGACCACAGCACTCAGCTCCATCCAGGAGTGACCACAGCACTCAGCTCCATCCAGGAGTGACCACAGCACTCAGCTCCATCCGAGAGTGACCACAGCACTCAGCTCCATCCAGGAGTGACCACAGCACTCAGCTCCATCCGAGGAGTGGACCACAGCACTCAGCTCCATCCGAGAGTGACCACAGCACTCAGCTCCATCCGAGAGTGACCACAGCACTCAGCTCCATCCGAGAGTGACCACAGCACTCAGCTCCATCCAGGAGTGACCACAGCACTCAGCTCCATCCAGAGTGACCACAGCACTCAGCTCCATCCGAGAGTGACCACAGCACTCAGCTCCTTCCGAGGAGTGACCACAGCACTCAGCTCCATCCGAGAGTGACCACAGCACTCAGCTCCATCCGAGAGTGACCACAGCACTCAGCTCCATCCGAGAGTGACCACAGCCTCAGCTCCATCCGAGAGTGACCACAGCACTCAGCTCCATCCGAGAGTGACCACAGCACTCACTCATCCGAGAGTGACCACAGCACTCAGCTCCATCCAGGAGTGACCACAGCACTCAGCTCCATCCATGAGTGACCACAGCACTCAGCTCCATCCGGAGTGACCACGAGCACTCAGTGCCCATCCGAGAGTGACCACAGCACTCAGCTCCATCCGAGAGTGACCACAGCACCTCAGCTCCATCCGAGAGTGACCACAGCACTCAGCTCCATCCGAGAGTGACCACAGCACTCAGCTCCACCGAGAGTGACCACAGCACTCAGCTCCATCCGAGAGTGACCACAGCAACTCAGCTCCATCCGAGGGTGACCACAGCACTCAGCTCCATCCGAGAGTGACCCCAGCACTCAGTTCCATCCGAGAGTTGACCACAGCACTCAGCTCCATCCAGGAGTGACCACAGCACTCAGCTCCATCGAGAGTGACCACAGCACTCAGCTCCATCCGGAGTGACCACAGCCCTCAGCTCCATCCGAGAGTGACCACAGCACTCAGCTCCATCCGAGAGTGACCACAGCACACAGCTCCATCCGAGAGTGACCACTGCACTCAGGCTCCATCCGAGAGTGACCACAGCACTCAGCTCCATCCAGGAGCTGACCACGAGCACTCAGCTCCATCCGAGAGTGACCACAGCACTCAGCTCCATCCGAGAGTGACCACAGCACTCAGCTCCATCCGAGAGTGACCACAGGCACTCAGCTCCATCCGAGAGTGACCACAGCACTCAGCTCCATCCGAGAGTGACCACAGCACTCAGCTCCATCCGAGAGTGACCACAGCACTCAGCCCATCCGAGAGTGACCACAGCACTCAGCTCCATCCGAGAGTGACCACAGCACTCAGCTCCATCCGAGAGTGACCACAGCACTCAGCTCCATCCGAGAGTGACCACAGCACTCAGCTCCATCCGAGAGTGACCACAGCACTCAGCTCCATCCGAGAGTGACCACAGCACTCAGCTCCATCCGAGAGTGACCACAGCACTCAGCTCCATCCGAGAGTGACCACAGCACTCAGCTCCATCCGAGAGTGACCACAGCACTCAGCTCCATCCGAGAGTGACCACAGCACTCAGCTCCATCCGAGAGTGACCACAGCACTCAGCTCCATCCGAGAGTGACCACAGCACTCAGCTCCATCCGAGAGTGACCACAGCACTCAGCTCCATCCGAGAGTGACCACAGCACTCAGCTCCATCCGAGAGTGACCACAGCACTCAGCTCCATCCGAGAGTGACCACAGCACTCAGCTCCATCCGGGGAGTGACCACAGCACTCAGCTCCATCCGAGAGTGACCACAGCACTCAGCTCGATCCGAGAGTGACCACGGCACTCAGCTCCATCCGAGAGTGACCACAGCACTCAGCTCCGTCCGAGAGTGACCACAGCACTCAGCTCCATCCGAGAGTGACCACAGCACTCAGCTCCATCCGAGAGTGACCACAGCACTCAGCTCCATCCGAGAGTGACCACAGCACTCAGCTCCATCCGAGAGTGACCACAGCACTCAGCTCCATCCGAGAGTGACCACAGCACTCAGCTCCATCCGAGAGTGACCACAGCACTCAGCCCCATCCGAGAGTGACCACAGCACTCAGCTCCATCCGAGAGTGACCACAGCACTCAGCTCCATCCGAGAGTGACCACAGCACTCAGCTCCATCCGAGAGTGACCACAGCACTCAGCTCCATCCGAGAGTGACCACAGCACTCAGCTCCATCCGAGAGTGACCACAGCACTCAGCTCCATCCGAGAGTGACCACAGCACTCAGCTCCATCCGAGAGTGACCACAGCACTCAGCTCCGTCCGAGAGTGACCACAGCACTCAGCTCCATCCGAGAGTGACCACAGCACTCAGCTCCATCCGAGAGTGACCACAGCACTCAGCTCCATCCGAGAGTGACCACAGCACTCAGCTCCATCCAGGAGTGACCACAGCACTCAGCTCCATCCAGAGTGACCACAGCACTCAGCTCCATCCGAGAGTGACCACAGCACTCAGCTCCATCCGAGAGTGACCACAGCACTCAGCTCCATCCAGGAGTGACCACAGCACTCAGCTCCATCCGAGAGTGACCACAGCACTCAGCTCCATCCGAGAGTGACCACAGCACTCAGCTCCATCCAGGAGTGACCACAGCACTCAGCTCCATCCGAGAGTGACCACAGCACTCAGCTCCATCCGAGAGTGACCACAGCACTCAGCCCATCCGAGAGTGACCACAGCACTCAGCCCCATCCGAGAGTGACCACAGCACTCAGCTCCATCCGAGAGTGACCACAGCACTCAGCTCCATCCGAGAGTGACCACAGCACTCAGCTCCATCCGAGAGTGACCACAGCACTCAGCTCCATCCGAGAGTGACCACAGCACTCAGCTCCATCCGAGAGTGACCACAGCACTCAGCTCCATCCAGGAGTGACCACAGCACTCAGCTCCGTCCGAGAGTGACCACAGCACTCAGCTCCATCCAGGAGTGACCACAGCACTCAGCTACGTCCGAGAGTGACCACAGCACTCAGCTCCATCCGAGAGTGACCACAGCACTCAGCTCCATCCGAGAGTGACCACAGCACTCAGCTCCATCCGAGAGTGACCACAGCACTCAGCTCTATCCGAGAGTGACCACAGCACTCAGCTCCATCCGAGAGTGACCACAGCACTCAGCTCCATCCGAGAGTGACCACAGCACTCAGCTCCATCCGAGAGTGACCACAGCACTCAGCTCCATCCGAGAGTGACCACAGCACTCAGCTCCATCCGAGAGTGACCACAGCACTCAGCTCCATCCGAGAGTGACCACAGCACTCAGCTCCATCCGAGAGTGACCACAGCACTCAGCTCCATCCGAGAGTGACCACAGCACTCAGCTCCATCCGAGAGTGACCACAGCACTCAGCTCCATCCGAGAGTGACCACAGCACTCAGCTCCATCCGAGAGTGACCACAGCACTCAGCTCCATCCGAGAGTGACCACAGCACTCAGCTCCATCCGAGAGTGACCACAGCACTCAGCTCCATCCGAGAGTGACCACAGCACTCAGCTCCATCCGAGAGTGACCACAGCACTCAGCTCCATCCGAGAGTGACCACAGCACTCAGCTCCATCCGAGAGTGACCACAGCACTCAGCTCCATCCGAGAGTGACCACAGCACTCAGCTCCATCCGAGAGTGACCACAGCACTCAGCTCCATCCGAGAGTGACCACAGCACTCAGCTCCATCCGAGAGTGACCACAGCACTCAGCTCCATCCGAGAGTGACCACAGCACTCAGCTCCATCCTTGAGTGACCACAGCACTCAGCTCCTTCCGAGAGTGACCACAGCACTCAGCTCCATCCGAGAGTGACCACAGCACTCAGCTCCATCCGAGAGTGACCACAGCACTCAGCTCCATCCGAGAGTGACCACAGCACTCAGCTCCATCCGAGAGTGACCACAGCACTCAGCTCCATCCAGAGTGACCACAGCACTCAGCTCCATCCGAGAGTGACCACAGCACTCAGCTCCATCCGAGAGTGACCACAGCACTCAGCTCCATCCGAGAGTGACCACAGCACTCAGCTCCATCCGAGAGTGACCACAGCACTCAGCTCCATCCGAGAGTGACCACAGCACTCAGCTCCATCCGAGAGTGACCACAGCACTCAGCTCCATCCGAGAGTGACCACAGCACTCAGCTCCATCCGAGGAGTGACCACAGCACTCAGCTCCATCCGAGAGTGACCACAGCACTCAGCTCCATCCGAGAGTGACCACAGCACTCAGCTCCATCCGAGAGTGACCACAGCACTCAGCTCCATCCGAGAGTGACCACAGCACTCAGCTCCATCCAGGAGTGACCACAGCACTCAGCTCCATCCGAGAGTGACCACAGCACTCAGCTCCATCCGAGAGTGACCACAGCACTCAGCTCCATCCGAGAGTGACCACAGCACTCAGCTCCATCCAGGAGTGACCACAGCACTCAGCTCCATCCGAGAGTGACCACAGCACTCAGCTCCATCCGAGAGTGACCACAGCACTCAGCTCCATCCGAGAGTGACCACAGCACTCAGCTCCATCCGAGAGTGACCACAGCACTCAGCTCCATCCGAGAGTGACCACAGCACTCAGCTCCATCCGAGAGTGACCACAGCACTCAGCTCCATCCGAGAGTGACCACAGCACTCAGCTCCATCCGAGAGTGACCACAGCACTCAGCTCCATCCGAGAGTGACCACAGCACTCAGCTCCATCCAGGAGTGACCACAGCACTCAGCTCCGTCCGAGAGTGACCACAGCACTCAGCTCCATCCGAGAGTGACCACAGCACTCAGCTCTGACCTGGGAGTGACCCCAGCACTCAGCTCCATCCGAGAGTGACCACAGCACTCAGCCCCATCCGGGAGTGACCACAGCACTCAGCTCCATCCGAGAGTGACCACAGCACTCAGCTCCATCCGAGAGTGACCACAGCACTCAGCTCCATCCGAGAGTGACCACAGCACTCAGCTCCATCCGAGAGTGACCACAGCACTCAGCTCCATCCGAGAGTGACCACAGCACTCAGCTCCATCCGAGAGTGACCACAGCACTCAGCTCCATCCGAGAGTGACCACAGCACTCAGCTCCATCCGAGAGTGACCACAGCACTCAGCTCCATCCGAGAGTGACCACAGCACTCAGCTCCATCCGAGAGTGACCACAGCACTCAGCTCCATCCAGGAGTGACCACAGCACTCAGCTCCATCCGAGAGTGACCACAGCACTCAGCTCCATCCGAGAGTGACCACAGCACTCAGCTCCATCCGAGAGTGACCACAGCACTCAGCTCCATCCGAGAGTGACCACAGCACTCAGCTCCATCCGAGAGTGACCACAGCACTCAGCTCCATCCGAGAGTGACCACAGCACTCAGCTCCATCCGAGAGTGACCACAGCACTCAGCTCTCACCTGGGAGTGACCACAGCACTCAGCTCCATCCGAGAGTGACCACAGCACTCAGCTCCATCCGAGAGTGACCACAGCACTCACTCCATCCGAGAGTGACCACAGCACTCAGCTCCATCCAGGAGTGACCACAGCACTCAGCGCCATCCGAGAGTGACCACAGCACTCAGCTCCATCCGAGAGTGACCACAGCACTCCAGCTCCATCCGAGAGTGACCACAGCACTCAGCTCCATCCGAGAGTGACCACAGCACTCAGCTCCATCCGAGGAGTGACCACAGCACTCAGCTCCATCCAGAGTGACCACAGCACTCAGCTCCATCCGAGAGTGACCACAGCACTCAGCCCATCCGAGGAGTGACCACAGCACTCAGCTCCATCCGAGAGTGACCACAGCACTCAGCTCCATCCGAGGAGTGACCACAGCACTCAGCTTCCATCCGAGAGTGACCACAGCACTCAGCTCATCCGAGGAGTGACCACAGCACTCAGCTCCATCCGAGAGTGACCACAGCACTCAGCTCCATCCGAGAGTGACCACAGCACTCAGCTCCATCCGAGAGTGACCACAGCACTCAGCTCCATCCAGAGTGACCACAGCACTCAGCTCCATCCGAGAGTGACCACAGCACTCAGCTCCATCCGAGAGTGACCACAGCACTCAGCTCCATCCAGGAGTGACCACAGCACTCAGCTCCATCCGAGAGTGACCACAGCACTCAGCTCCATCCGAGAGTGACCACAGCACTCAGCTCCATCCGAGGAGTGACCCACAGCACTCAGCTCCATCCGAGAGTGACCACAGCACTCAGCTCCATCCGAGAGTGACCACAGCACTCAGCTCCATCCTAGAGTGACCACAGCACTCAGCTCCATCCGAGAGTGACCACAGCACTCAGCTCCATCCGAGGAGTGACCACAGCACTCAGCTCCATCCGAGGAGTGACCACAGCACTCAGCCCCATCCGAGAGTGACCACAGCACTCAGCTCCATCCGAGAGTGGACCACAGCACTCAGCTCCATCCGAGAGTGACCACAGCACTCAGCTCCATCCGAGAGTGACCACAGCACTCAGCTCCATCCGAGAGTGACCACAGCACTCAGCTCCATCCGAGAGTGACCACGCACTCAGCTCCATCCAGGAGTGACCACAGCACTCAGCTCCATCCGAGAGTGACCACAGCACTCAGCTCCATCCGAGAGTGACCACAGCACTCAGCTCCATCCGAGAGTGACCACAGCACTCAGCTCCATCCGAGAGTGACCACAGCACTCAGCTCCATCCGAGAGTGACCACAGCACTCAGCTCCATCCGAGAGTGACCACAGCACTCAGCTCCATCCGAGAGTGACCACCAGCACTCAGCTCCGTCCGAGAGTGACCACAGCACTCAGCTCCATCCGAGAGTGACCACAGCACTCAGCTCCATCCGAGAGTGACCACAGCACTCAGCTCCATCCGAGAGTGACCACAGCACTCAGCTCCATCCGAGAGTGACCACAGCACTCAGCCAGCTCCATCCGAGAGTGACCACAGCACTCAGCTCCATCCGAGAGTGACCACAGCACTCAGCTCCATCCGAGAGTGACCACAGCACTCAGCCCATCCAGGAGTGACCACAGCACTCAGCCCATCCGAGAGTGACCACAGCACTCAGCTCCGTCCGAGAGTGACCCCAGCACTCAGGCTCCATCGAGAGTGACCACAGCACTCAGCTCCATCCGAGAGTGACCCACAGCACTCAGCCCCATCCGAGAGTGACCCCAGCACTCAGCTCCGTCCGAGAGTGACCACAGCACTCAGCTCCTTCCAGGAGTGACCACAGCACTCAGCTCCAATTCCGAGAGTGACACAGCACTCAGCACCATCCGAGAGTGACCACAGCACTCAGCTCCGTCCGAGAGTGACCACAGCACTCAGCTCCATCCGAGAGTGACCACGCACTCAGCTCCTTCCGAGAGTGACCACAGCCCTCAGCTCCAACCAGGAGTGACCACAGCACTCAGCTCCATCGAGAGTGACCCAGCACTCAGCCTCCATCCAGAGTGACCAAGCACTCAGCTCCATCCGAGAGTGACCACAGCACTCAGCTCCATCCGAGGAGTGACCACAGACACTCAGCTCCGTCCAGGAGTGACCACAGCACTCAGCTCCATCCGAGGAGTGACCACAGCACTCAGCTCCATCCGAGAGTGACCACAGCACTCAGCTCATCCAGGAGTGACCACAGCACTCAGCTCCATCCGAGAGTGACCACAGCACTCAGCTCCATCCGAGAGTGACCACAGCACTCAGCCGCATCCGAGAGTGACCACAGCACTCAGCCCATCCTAGGAGTGACCACAGCACTCAGCTCCATCCAGGAGTGACCACAGCACTCAGCTCCATCCGAGGAGTGACCACAGCACTCAGCTCCATCCGAGAGGGACCACAGCACTCAGGCTCCCAGCCAGGAGTGACCACAGCACTCAGATCCATCGAGAGTGACCACAGCACTCAGCTCCATCCGAGGAGTGACCACAGCACTCAGCTCCTTCCGAGAGTGACCCACAGCACTCAGCTCCGTCCGAGAGTGACCACAGCACTCAGCTCCATCCGAGAGTGACCACAGCACTCAGCTCCATCCGAGAGTGACCACAGCACTCAGCTCTGACCTGGGAGTGACCACAGCACTCAGCTCCATCCGAGAGTGACCACAGCACTCAGCTCCATCCAGGAGTGACCACAGCACTCAGCTCCATCCGAGAGTGACCACAGCACTCAGCTCCATCCAGGAGTGACCACAGCACTCAGCTCCATCCGAGAGTGACCACAGCACTCAGCTCCATCCGAGAGTGACCACAGCACTCAGCTCCATCCAGGAGTGACCACAGCACTCAGCTCCATCCAGGAGTGACCACAGCACTCAGCTCCATCCAGGAGTGACCACAGCACTCAGCTCCATCCGAGAGTGACCACAGCACTCAGCTCCATCGAGAGTGACCACAGCACTCAGCTCCATCCGAGAGTGACCACAGCACTCAGCTCCATCCGAGAGTGACCACAGCACTCAGCTCCATCCGAGAGTGACCACAGCACTCAGCTCCATCCAGGAGTGACCACGGCACTCAGCTCCATCCGAGAGTGACCACAGCACTCAGCTCCATCCAGGGTGACCACAGCACTCAGCTCCATCCGAGAGTGACCACAGCACTCAGCTCCATCCGAGAGTGACCACAGCACTCAGCTCCATCCGAGAGTGACCACAGCACTCAGCTCCATCCAGAGTGACCACAGCACTCAGCTCCATCCAGAGTGACCACAGCACTCAGCTCCATCCGAGAGTGACCACAGCACTCAGCTCCATCCAGGAGTGACCACAGCACTCAGCTCCATCCGAGAGTGACCACAGCACTCAGCTCCATCCAGAGTGACCACAGCACTCAGCTCCATCCGAGAGTGACCACAGCACTCAGCTCCATCCGAGAGTGACCACAGCACTCAGCTCCATCCGAGAGTGACCACAGCACTCAGCTCCATCCGAGAGTGACCACAGCACTCAGCTCCATCCGAGAGTGACCACAGCACTCAGCTCCATCCGAGAGTGACCACAGCACTCAGCTCCATCCGAGAGTGACCACAGCACTCAGCTCCATCCGGGAGTGACCACAGCACTCAGCTCCATCCGAGAGTGACCACAGCACTCAGCTCCATCCGAGAGTGACCACAGCACTCAGCTCCATCCGAGAGTGACCACAGCACTCAGCCGCATCCGAGAGTGACCACAGCACTCAGCCGCATCCGAGAGTGACCACAGCACTCAGCTCCATCCGAGAGTGACCACAGCACTCAGCTCCATCCGAGAGTGACCACAGCACTCAGCTCCATCTAGAAGTGACCACAGCACTCAGCTCCATCCGAGAGTGACCACAGCACTCAGCTCCATCCGAGAGTGACCACAGCACTCAGCTCCATCCAGGAGTGACCACAGCACTCAGCTCCATCCGAGAGTGACCACAGCACTCAGCTCCATCCGAGAGTGACCACAGCACTCAGCTCCATCCGAGAGTGACCACAGCACTCAGCTCCATCCGAGAGTGACCACAGCACTCAGCTCCATCCGAGAGTGACCACAGCACTCAGCTCCATCCAGGAGTGACCACAGCACTCAGCTCCATCCAGGAGTGACCACAGCACTCAGCTCCATCCGAGAGTGACCCAGCAGTCACGCTCCATCCCAGGGAGTGACCACAGCACTCAGCTCCATCCGAGAGTGACCACAGCACTCAGCTCCCATCCGAGAGTGACCTCAGCACTCAGCTCCATCCGAGAGTGACCACAGCACTCAGCCCCATCCGAGAGTGACCACAGCACTCAGCTCCATCCGAGAGTGACACAGCACTCAGCCCATCCGAGAGTGACCACAGGCACTCAGCTCCATCCGAGAGTGACCACAGCACTCAGCTCCATCCGAGAGTGACCACAGCACTCAGCTCCATCCGAGAGTGACCACAGCACTCAGCTCCATCCGAGAGTGACCACAGCACTCAGCCCCATCCGAGAGTGACCACAGCACTCAGCCCCATCCGAGAGTGACCCCAGCACTCAGCTCCATCCAGGAGTGACCACAGCACTCAGCTCCATCCGAGAGTGACCACAGCACTCAGCTCCGTCCGAGAGTGACCACAGCACTCAGCTCCATCCGAGAGTGACCCCAGCACTCAGCTCCATCCGAGAGTGACCACAGCACTCAGCTCCATCCGAGAGTGACCACAGCACTCAGCTCCATCCGAGAGTGACCACAGCACTCAGCTCAATCCAGAGTGACCACAGCACTCAGCTCCATCCGAGAGTGACCACAGCACTCAGCTCCATCCAGGAGTGACCACAGCACTCAGCTCCTTCCGAGAGTGACCACAGCACTCACTCCATCCAGAGTGACCACAGCACTCAGCTCCATCCGAGAGTGACCACAGCACTCAGCTCCATCCGAGAGTGACCACAGCACTCAGCTCCTCCGAGAGTGACCACAGCACTCAGCTCCATCCAGGAGTGACCACAGCACTCAGCTCCATCCGAGAGTGACCACAGCACTCAGCTCCATCCAAAGTGACCACAGCACTCAGCTCCCATCCGAGAGTGACCACAGCACTCAGCTCCATCCGAGAGTGACCACAGCACTCAGCTCCATCCGAGAGTGACCACAGCACTCAGCCCATCCGAGAGTGACCACAGCACTCAGCTCCATCCGAGAGTGACCACAGCACTCAGCTCCATCCGAGAGTGACCACAGCACTCAGCTCCATCCGAGAGTGACCACAGCACTCAGCTCCATCCAGGAGTGACCACAGCACTCAGCTCCATCCGGAGTGACCACAGCACTCAGCTCCATCCGAGAGTGACCACAGCACTCAGCTCCATCCAGAGTGACCACAGCACTCAGCTCCATCCGAGAGTGACCACAGCACTCAGCTCCATCCGAGAGTGACCACAGCACTCAGCTCCATCCGAGAGTGACCACAGCACTCAGCTCCATCCGAGAGTGACCACAGCACTCAGCTCCATCCGAGAGTGACCACAGCACTCAGCCTCTCATCCGAGAGTGACCACAGCACTCAGCTCACCTCCGAGGAGTGACCACAGCACTCAGCTCCATCCAGGAGTGACCACAGCACTCAGCTCCATCCGAGAGTGACCACAGCACTCAGCACCATCCGAGAGTGACCACAGCACTCAGCTCCATCCGAGAGTGACCACAGCACTCAGCTCCATCCGAGAGTGACCACAGCTCAGCTCCATCCGAGAGTGCCACAGCACTCAGCTCCATCCAGGAGTGACCACAGCACTCAGCTCCATCCGAGAGTGACCACAGCACTCAGCTCCATCCAGAGAGTGACCACAGCACTCAGCTCCATCCGAGAGTGACCACAGCACTCAGCCCCATCCGAGAGTGACCACAGCACTCAGCTCCATCCGAGAGTGACCACAGCACTCAGCTCCATCCGAGAGTGACCACAGCACTCAGCTCCATCCAGGAGTGACCACAGCACTCAGCTCCATCCGAGAGTGACCACGGCACTCAGCACCATCCGAGAGTGACCCCAGCACTCAGCTCCATCCGAGAGTGACCACAGCACTCAGCTCCATCCAGGAGTGACCACAGCACTCAGCTCCATCCGAGAGTGACCACGGCACTCAGCACCATCCGAGAGTGACCACGGCACTCAGCTCCATCCGAGAGTGACCACAGCACTCAGCTCCATCCAGGAGTGACCACAGCACTCAGCTCCATCCGAGAGTGACCACAGCACTCAGCTCCATCCGAGAGTGACCACAGCACTCAGCTCCATCCGAGAGTGACCACAGCACTCAGCTCCATCCGAGAGTGACCACAGCACTCAGCTCCATCCGAGAGTGACCACAGCACTCAGCTCCATCCGAGAGTGACCACAGCACTCAGCCCCATCCAGAAGTGACCACAGCACTCAGCTCCATCCGAGAGTGACCACAGCACTCAGCTCCGTCCGAGAGTGACCACACCACTCAGCTCCATCCAGGAGTGACCACAGCACTCAGCTCCATCCAGGAGTGACCACAGCACTCAGCTCCATCCGAGAGTGACCACAGCACTCAGCTCCATCCAGGAGTGACCACAGCACTCAGCCCCATCCGAGAGTGACCACAGCACTCAGCTCCATCCGAGAGTGACCACAGCACTCAGCCCCATCCGAGAGTGACCACAGCACTCAGCTCCATCCGAGAGTGACCACAGCACTCAGCTCCATCCGAGAGTGACCACAGCACTCAGCTCCATCCAGGAGTGACCACAGCACTCAGCTCCATCCCAGAGTCCCCACAGCACTCAGCTCTCATATGGGAGTGACCACAGCACTCAGCTGCATCCAGGAGTGACCACAGCACTCAGCTCCATCCGAGAGTGACCACAGCACTCAGCTCCATCCCAGAGTCCCCACAGCACTCAGCTCTCATATGGGAGTGACCACAGCACTCAGCTGCATCCGAGAGTGACCACAGCACTCAGCTCCATCCAAGAGTGACCACAGCACTCAGCTCCGTCCAGGAGTGACCACAGCACTCAGCCCTGATGGGATATTACAGCTGAGACACCCCATTTATTCTCACACACTCCAGCCACCGGTCTGAATTGGCTCAGTTGATGCTTTGTTAATTTCCATTAGCCGCAAGTACGCCTGACTTGGTCAGGGACTCCTCCAAAAGCCTCGCGTGTGGAACTTTTTCAGCCACTGTCTCATCCACGTGCATCTTGACTGATTCACCCCTGAATTGATGTTTTTCTATTTTTGTTCAGCGCAAAGGTAAAGGCAAAAGTGCTAAGAAGAAGGAGAAAGACTTCACAGCAAATAGGTAAAATGTTCAATGATTGTCTGATAATCTCAAGCTCTATGTGACCCTCGGGTTAATGTGGGGTTGCTGTGCGAGTGTTTCCACCATCAGTAATGTGAGTCTGCTGACCCCATCGCCAGCAGTGACCCTGGCTGGAGGTCTCACTGAGACTTGGCCCTCAGCTAGGCATCCATCTGCTTTCAGGTAGATCCAGGGTGACACAGGATCACCGCCTCCTGTCACTGACCACTGACCAAATCACAAGGCCCTATCCTAAGGGGTGTGAGCGCCTCCTGGTACAAAGTGTCCGGGCAACCTCCCCCTCCCTGATGTGTCGCAGTGTCTGCAGCTCGGCCTCCAGCTCGATGACTCTGAGCCGAGGCTCCTCAAGCCACAAACACTTACTGTAGACAGGATCTAGGTGTCCTGGAGTTTCCGCATTCTGCAGGGACAACAGCACCTGCTTTGCCAACTTGATTATATATTAACTAAATCATTTTTTTAAATTAACAGTCTTGCTTGTGCTTATATAATTATCAATTCAACATAAAATTCCACTCACCCCAATTTTAAATACCTGACTTTAAATAAGGTAAATAAGAAATTCCCACCAGCCAATCACTGACTGCTTCCCTGTAATAACACATCTCGATTTTTCTTACTGAACAGGGGCTCTGAACTCACCCCTCGTCTGACACCACATTACCCCACCCCCACCCCCACCCCCACGCCCACCCCCACCCCCACGCCCACCCCCACCCCCACCCCCACGCCCACCCCCAACCCGAATCCACCCCCACCCCCACCCCCACCCGCAACCCCAACCCGACCCCAACCCCCACCCCCACCACCAACCCCAACCCGAATCCACGCCCACCCCCAACCCGACCCCAACCCCCACCCCCACCCCCACCCCCACCCCCACCCCCACCCGCAACCCCAACCCGACCCCACCCCCACCCCCAACCCCACCCCCACCCCCACCCGCAACCCCAACCCGACCCCAACCACACCCCCACCCCCAACCCCAAACCGAATCCACCCCCACCCCCAACCCGACCCCAACCCCCACCCCCACCCCCAACCCCAACCCGAATCCACCCCCACCCCCACCACCAACCCCAACCCGAATCCACCCCCACCCCCAACCCGACCCCAACCCCCACGCCCACCCCCAACCCTAACCCGAATCCACCCCCACCACCAACCCCAACCCGAATCCACGCCCACCCCCAACCCGACCCCAACCCCCACCCCCACCCCCACCCCCACCCCCACCCCCACCCGCAACCCCAACCCGACCCCACCCCCACCCCCAACCCCACCCCCACCCCCACCCGCAACCCCAACCCGAATCCACCCCCACCACCACCCCCACCCCCACCCCCACCCCCACTCCCACGCCCACCCCCAACCCAAATCCACCCCCACCCCCAACCCGACCCCAACCCCCACCCCCACCCGCAACCCCAACCCGACCCCAACCCCCACCCCCACCACCAACCCCAACCCGAATCCACGCCCACCCCCAACCCGACCCCAACCCCCACTCCCACCCCTACGCCCACACCCAACCCGACCCCAACCCCACCCCCAACCCGACCCCAACCCCCACTCCCACCCCTACGCCCACACCCAACCCGACCCCAACCCCACCCCCAACCCGACCCCAACCCCCACTCTGACCCCCACCCCCACCCCCACCCCAAAACCGACCCCCACCCCCACCCCCAACCCCCACTCCAACCCCCACCCCCAACCCCAACCCAAATACATCCCCACCCCCACCCCCACCCGCACCCCCAAACCCAACCCGAACCCACGCCCACTCCCACCCCCACCCCAACCCAAATCCACCCCCAACCCGACCCCAACCCCCACTCTGACCTCCACGCCCACTCCAAGACCGATCCCCACCCCCACACCCAACCCCAACCCGATTCCACCCCCACCCCCAACCCGACCCCCACCCCCACCCCCAACCCGACCCCAACCCGACCCCAACCCCCACTCCGACCCCCACCCCCACCCGCACCCCCAAACCCAACCCGAACCCACGCCCACTCCCACCCCCACCCCAACCCAAATCCACCCCCACCCCCAACCCGACCCCAACCCCCACTCCGACCCCCACGCCCACGCCAAAACCGAACCCCACCCCCACCCCCAACCCCACCCGACCCCACGCCCACCCCCACCCCCAACACTACCCACACCCCAATCCCCATCCTAACCCCCACCACCACCACGACCCCGATCCCCAATGCAACCCCAGCACCCCCCACCGCCAACCCCACCCCCAACCAGACCCCCAAACCCCCCCCCACCCCCACCTCCACCCCCACCCCCACCCAGACCCCCAACCCCACCCCACCCCAACCACCCCCACCCCCACCCCCACCCCGACGCCCACACCAACCCCCAACCCAACCCCCACTCTGGCCATTCTTGCCTAACCCTACTCTGCCTTGCCCCATCCTATCTGTCATTACCCCACCCCCTGCCAGAGGGTCAGTACTGATGGAGTGCTGCACTGTCAGAGGGTCAGTACTGAGGGAGTGCTGCACTGTCAGAGGGTCAGTACTGAGGGAGTGCTGCACTGTCAGAGGGTCAGTACTGAGGGAGTGCTGCACTGTCAGAGGGTCAGTACTGAGGGAGTGCTGCACTGTCAGAGGGTCAGTACTGAGGGAGTGCTGCACTGTCAGAGGGTCAGTACTGAGGGAGAGCTGCACTGTCAGAGGGTCAGTACTGGGGAGTGCTGCACTGTCAGAGGGTCAGTACTGAGGGAGTGCTGCACTGTCAGAGGGTCAGTACTGAGGGAGTGCTGCACTGTCGGATGGTCAGTACTGAGGGAGTGCTGCACTGACAGAGGGTCAGTACTGAGGGAGTGCTGCACTGTCGGAGTGTCAGTACTGAGGGAGTGCTGTACTGTCAGAGGGTCAGTACTGAGGGAGTGCTGCGCTGTCAGAGGGTCAGTACTGAGGGAGTGCTGCGCTGTCAGAGGGTCAGTACTGAGGGATTGCTGCACTGTCAGATGGTCAGTGCTGAGGGAGTGCTGCACTGTCAGAGGGTCAGTACTGAAGGAGTGCTGCACTGTCAGAGGGTCAGTACTGAAGGAGTGCTGCACTGTCAGAGGGTCAGTACTGAGGGAGTGCTGCACTGTCGGAGTGTCAGTGCTGAGGGAATGCTGCACTGTCGGAGTGTCAGTACTGAGGGAGTGCTGCACTGTCAGAGGGGAAGGACTGAGGGAGTGCTGCACTGTCAGAGGGTCAGTACTGAGGGACTGCTGCACTGTCAGAGGGTCAGTACTGAGGGAGTGCTGCACTGTCAGAGGGTCAGTACTGAGGGAGTGCTGCACTGTCAGAGGGTCAGTACTGAGGGAGTGCTGCACTGTCGGAGGGTCAGTACTGAGGGAGTGCTGCACTGTCAGAGGGTGCCATCTTTCAGGTGAGACTTTTAACTGAGTCTCTGCATTCTTGGGTCAATGTAAAATATCACTCAGCACCATTTTGAAGAGCAGGTGGGTTCTCTCCATTTTCCTGGGCCAATATTTACCCATCAACTAACTCTTCAAGAGCAGATCCTCTGGCCATTGTCACATTGCTGTTTGTGGCAGCTCACTAAACATAAATTGGCTTCTGCATTTCCTACATTCCAGGAGCAGCATTACTCCCGAATGTCCCGCGTTGCATCTGGACCCAGGTTCTTTGACCATGTTGTTGTGTTTCAGGAGCCTCGCCTCACTCTGTGATGAATTGATTGAACAAGGTCTGTTGAAAGCAGTTCCACAGGTTCCTTTATCTGATTATTTAGGTGAGTGAATGCTCCTGTTTCCCTCGTGCTGATGAGATGCTTCACACAGTCACCTGAACAAGCTCGCTCCCCTTCCCAGTCTCACACCAAAACCCTTCCATCTGACCCCTGTGCTCCCAGTCACTCAGCCCAGCACTCGACCCTTGACAAAGAACAGAGAAAAGTACAGCACAGGAACAGGACCTTCGGCCCTCCAAGCCTGCGCTGATCATATTGCTCGTCAACTAAAACATTTTGCACTTCCGGGGTCCGTATCCCTCTATTCCCATCCTATTCATGTATTTGTCAAGCTGCCTCTTAAACACCACTATCGTACCTGCTTCCACCACCTCTTCTGGCAGCGAATTCCAGACACTCACTACCCTCTGTGTAAAAAACTTGCCCTGCACATCTCCTCTATAGTTTTCTCCTCTCACCTTAAATCTATGTCCCATAGTAATTGACTCTTCCACCCTGGGAAAAAGCTTCGGACTATCTACTCTGTCCATGCTACTCATAATTTTGTAAACTTCTATCAAATCTCCCCTCAATCTCCGTCGGTCTAGTGAGAACAATCCGAGTTTCTCCAACCTCTCCTCACAGCTAATAACCTCCAGACCAGGCAGCATCCTGGTAAACCTCCTCTGCGCCCTCTCCAACACCTTCATATCCTTCTGTTAATGTGGTGACCAGAATTGCACGCAATATTCCAAGTGTGGCCTAACCAAGGTTCTATACAGCTGCAGCATGAGTTCCCAGCTTTTATACTCAATACCCCTGCCGATGAAGGCAAGCTTGCCGTATGCTTTCCTGACTACCTTATCCACCTGCGTTGCCACTTTCAGTGACCTGTGGACCTGTACACTCAGATCCCTCTGCTCATCAATGCACTTAAGGGTTCTGCCATTTACTGTATAATTCCTGCCTGTATTAGACCTTCCAAAATGCATTACCTCGCATTTGTCCAGATTAAACTCCATCTGCCATTTCTCCGTCCAAGTCTTCAACCGATCTATATCCGTTGTATCCTTTGACAATCTTCTTCACTATCTGCAACTCCTCCAGCCTTAGTGTCATCTGCAAACTTACTAATTAGCCCAGTTACATTTTCCTCCAAATCATTTATGTATACTACAAACAGCAAAGGTCCCAGCACTGATCCCTGCGGAACTCCACTAGTCACAGCTCTCCATTCAGAAAAGCACCCTTCCACTGCTACCCTCTGTCTTCTATGACCAAGCCAACTCTGCATCCATCTTGCCAGCTCACCTCTGATCCCATGCGACTTTACCTTCTGTACCAGTCTGCCATGAGGGATCTTGTCAAAGGCCTTACTGAAATCCATGTAGATAACATCCACTGCCCTTCCATTGTCAAGCAACTTTGTCACTTCCTCAAAAAACTCGATCAAGTTAGTGAGACACGACCTCCCCTTCACAAAACCTTGCTGCCTCTCACTAATACGCCCATTTGCTTCCAAATGGTAGTAAATCCTCTCACGAAGAATCTTCTCCAATAATTTCCCTACCACTGACGTAAGGCTCACCGGCCTGTAATTTCCTGGATTATCCCTGCTACCCTTCTTAAACAATGGAACAACATTGGCCATTCTCCAGTCCTCTGGGACCTCACCCATAGCCAGTGAGGATACAAAGATTTCTGTCAAGGCCCCAGCAATCTCCTCCCTTGCCTCCCACAGTACTCTGGGGTAGATCCCATCTGGCCCTGGGAACTTATCCACCTTAATATTCTTCAAGACGCCTAACACCTCTTTTGTGATCTCAACATGATCCAGGCTATCCACACACTCTTCCCTAGATAAATTGACCGCCAAGTCCTTCTCTTTGGTGAATACTGCTGAGAAGTACTCACTTAGTATCTCTCCCATTTCTTCTGGCTCCACACACAGATTCCCACCTCTGTCCCTGAGTGGGCCTACCCTTTCCCTGGCTTTTTACCCTCTTGCTTTTTACATATGTATAAAAGGCCTTGGGATTTTCCTTATTCCTGGTTGCCAGTGACTTTTCATGACCCCTTTTAGCCCTCCTGACTCCTTGCTTAAGTTTCTTCCTACTTTCTTTATATTCTCCACGGGCTTCATCTGTTCCCAGCCTTCTAGCCCTTACGAATGCTTCCCTTTTCTCTTTGTCTAATCTCACAATATCCTTCGTTATCCAAGGTTCCTGAAACTTGCCATGCTTATCCTTAATCCTAGCAGGAACATACCGGTCCTGAATTCTTATCAACTAATGTTTGAAAGCCCCCCCACATGTCAGTTGTTGATTTGCCCTCAAACATCCGCCTCCAGTCTGGATTCCTCACTTCCTGCCTAATATTGTTATAATTAGCCTCCCCCCAATTAAGCACCTTAACCCGAGGACTCCTGTTATCCTTATCCACCAGTGCCTTGAAACTTACTGAATTATGGTCACTTTTCCCGAAATGCTCCCCTACTGAAACTTCGACCACCTGGCCAGGTTCATTCCCTAATACCAGGTCCAGTATTGCCCCTTTCCCTAGTTGGACTATCTACATATTGTCTCAGGAAGTCCTCCTGGATACACCTTATAAATTCTGCACCATCCAAACCCCTAGCACTAAGTGATTCCCAATCAATATAGGGCAAGTTAAATCACCAACCACAACAACCCTATTGCTTTTACATCTTTCCAAAATCTGCCTACATAACTGTTCCTCAATCTCCTGCCGGCAATTGGGAGGCCTATAGTAAACCCCCAACATTGTGACTGCACCTTCCTATTCTGGAGCTCTACCCATATTGCCTCGCTGCATGAGCCCTCTGAGGTGTCATCCTGTCGTACAGCTGTGATATTCCCCTTAACCAGCAGTGCAACTCCCCACCTCTTCTACATCCCTCTCTATCCTGCCTGAAACATCTAAATCCTGGAACGTTTATCTGCCAATCCTGTCCATCCTTCAACCAAGTCTCTGTAATAGCAATAACATCATAGTCCCAAGTACTAATCCAAGCTCTAAGCTCATCTGCCTTGCCTGTTACACTTCCCGCATTGAAACAAATGCATTTCAGACCCCCAGTCCCACCGTGTTCAGTAATTTCTCCCTGCCTGCCCTTCCTCTTAGTCCTACTGGCCATATTCACTGGTTCCTAGTCATTTATTTCCCCTGCTGAGCTATTCTTCTGGTTCCCACCCCCCTGCCATTCTAGTTTAAACCCTCCCGAGTGACACTAGCAAACCTCGCAGCCAGGATATTGGTGGCCCTCCAGTTTAGATGCAACCCCTCCTTCTTGTACAGGTCCCACATGCCCCGGAAGAGATCCCAATGATCCAGATATCGGAAACCCTCCCTCCTACAGCATCTGTTCAGCCACGTGTTCAGCTGCACTATCTTCCTATTTCTAGCCTCACTGGCACGTGGCACAGGGAGTAATCCTGAGATTACAACACTAGAGGTCCTTTTTTTTTAACTTTCTGCCTAACTCCCTGAACTCCCGCTGCAGGACCTCGTCACTCTTCCTGCCTATGTCGTGAGTACCAATGTGTACCACGACCTCTGGCTGTTCTCCCACCCCCTTCAGAATGTCCCGTACCCGATCAGAGATATCCTGGACCCTGGCACCAGGGAGGCAACATACCATCCCGGAGTCTCTTTCACAACCACAGAAGCGCCTCTCTGAACCCCTTCAGCATCTAAATTCACCTGGGTTACTGTCATCTACCACGTCTTCCAGCTATCAGCTGATATTATGGGTTGCTTGTGGGGATTTCATGAAATACCTGGAGATGGGTCCAGTTCAATTTGAGGAAATCCTGATTTCTTTGATTTGATTACAGGGTGTGGGCTTCGCTGGCTGGGCCAACATTTATTGCCCATCCCTAGTTGCCCTTGAGAAGGTGGGGGTGAGCTGCCTTCTTGAGCCGCTGCAGTCCCTGTGGTGTAGGTACACCCACTGTGCTGTTAGGGAGGGAGTTCCAGGATTTTGACCCAGTGACAGTGAAGGACCAGTGATATATTTCCAAGTCAGGATGGTGAGTGACTTGGAGGGGAATTTCCAGGTGGTGGTGTCCCCATGTGTCTGCTGCCCTTGTCCTTCTAGATGGTAGTGGTCATGGGTTTGGAAGGAACCTTGGTGAATTCCTGCAGTGCATCTTGTAGATGGTACACACACTGCTGCTACTGTGCGTCAGTGGTGGAGGGAGTGAATGTTTGTGGATGTGGTGCCAATCAAGCGGGGCTGCTTTGTCCTGGATGGTGTCGAGCTTCTTGAGTGTTGTGGGAGCTGCACTCATCCAGGCAAGTGGGGAGTATTCCATCACACTCCTGACTTGTGCCTTGTAGATGGTGGACAGACTTTGGGGAGTCAGGAGGTGAGTTACTCGCCATAGAATTCCCATCCTTTGATCTGCTCTTGTAGCCACAGTATTTATATGGCATTTATATCATGTGGAGTGAATTGAATTGGCTGAAGACTGGCATCTGTGATGCTGGGGACCTCCGAAGGAGGCCGAGATGGATCATCCACTCGGCACTTGTGGCTGAAGATTGTAGCAAGTGCCTCAGCCTTATCTTTTGCACTGATGTGGGTCCCTCCATCATTGAGGATGGGGATATTTGTGGAGCCTCCTCCAGTGAGTTGTTAAATTGTCCAACACCATTCACAACTGGATCTGGCAGGACTGCAGAGCTTAGAACTGATCCGTTGGTTGTGGGATCCATTAGCCCCCTCTCCTTGTCCCTCCATCCCCCCCCTCCTGCCTCTCTCT